>NW_007731303.1:0-2280 GCF_000696425.1 Galeopterus variegatus | reverse complement strand
TCATGAATAGAAAGTCTCAACATGGTCAAAATTTCAGCTCTTCCCAACTTGATCTATAGATTCAATGCAGTCTCAAAAAAAAATCAGCCACTTATTTTGTGGATATCAACAAAGTGATTCTAAAGTTTATATTGAGATGCAAAAGACACAGAATAGCCTTTTCAACACTGAATCAAAAGAAGAGCCTACATACTGTATGATTTCAACTGTGTGACATTCTGAAGAAAGCAAAACTGTGGAAAAAGTAAAAGAATCAGTAGGTGTCTAGAGTTGGGGAGGGGGGGATGAATAGGCAGAGCACAGAGGACTTCTAGGGTAGTGACACTACTCTGTGTGATGCTATAATGGCGGATGCATGTCATTATATACAAGGGTACTTCAAAAAGCTCACAAAAAAATTTGTATTTAAATTCTATTTTTCCATGAATTTTTTGAAGCACCCTCATATTTTTCTAAACAACGTCAGGAGTGAACCCCAACATGAACTATGGATTTTAGGTGATAATTGACATTAATGGTGTGTCAGTGCAGGTTTACTGATTGTAAGAATTGTAGTGGGAGAGGCTGTGCACCTGAGGGGCAAGGGTTATCTGGGAACTCTCTGTACCTCTCATTCAATTTTGCTGTGGGCCTAAAACTGTTCTAAAAAATAAATCTTTTTAAAAAGTCTACTTAAACAAATCCACCTGTGAATTTTAAAATTTTTGCTTTCCACTTCTCAAACATTTTAAAGAACTCAAGAGGACTTCTCTCTATTACTTTTACCAAAATATTTCTCATTTCTATTGCTCTTCCTACATTTCTGCTGCCTCGAGTTTCTTTTGGATATTGTCTCACTTGAGTCTGAAAAATTTCCTTTAGCAGTTATTTGAGAGCAGGTCTGCTGATGACAGATTCTCTTAGTTTTTCTTCATTGGGGAATGTCTTTATTTTGCCTTCATTCCTGAAGGATATTTTTGCTGAATATATAATTCCAGGTTGACCATTCAAATTGTTGTTGCCTTATAGGTAAGGAATTGTTTTTCTCTGAGAGCTTTCAGAATATTTTATTTATCTTTAGTCTCCTGCAGTTTGATTATGATGTATGAGGATGAATTTCATTGGCTTTATTCTGTGTGGAGTTCACTGACTTCTTGAATATATCGGTTTATATTTTTTTTGCCAAATTTTAAAAGCTTTCAGCCATTATTTCTGCAAATATTATTTCAACCTGCATTCTTCTTTTCTTCTTCTAAGACTCTGACACCATCATTGTTGGGCCTTTTGTTATTATCTCACGGGCCCCTGAGGCTCTGATCATTTTTGCCATTCTCTTTTCCCTCTATTCATATTGCATAATTTTTATTGAATTCTTTTCAAGTTCATTGACTCCTGTTATCTTCATTCTGCGATTGAGCCCATCCGGTGAGCTTTAAAATTTGGTTATTGTGTATTTCAGTTCTAAAATTTCCATTTGGTTCTTCTTTTAAATATTCTATTTCTTTGCTGAGACTTTCTATTTAAGTTTTTTTTAATTTGTTTTTGTTTTTTAACTAATTTTCTTCATTACTGACTTCCTATGTTTCTTTTCCTTTCAACCATGTTTTAAATCAATTGCTGCTGAAGCATTTTTATAATGACTGCTTTTAAGTCTTTGTCAGATAATTCCAATANTGAGAGCTTTCAGAATATTTTATTTATCTTTAGTCTCCTGCAGTTTGATTATGATGTATGACGATGAATTTCGTTGGCTTTATTCTGTGTGGAGTTCACTGACTTCTTGAATATATCGGTTTATATTTTTTTGCCAAATTTTAAAAGCTTTCAGCCATTATTTCTGCAAATATTATTTCAACCTGCATTCTTCTTTTCTTCTTCTAAGACTCTGACACCATGATTGTTGGGCCTTTTGTTATTATCTCACGGGCCCCTGAGGCTCTGATCATTTTTGCCATTCTCTTTTCCCTCTATTGTTCATATTGCATAATTTTTATTGAATTCTTTTCAAGTTCATTGACTCCTGTTATCTTCATTCTGCGATTGAGCTCATCCGGTGAGCTTTAAAATTTGGTTATTGTGTATTTCAGTTCTAAAATTTCCATTTGGTTCTTCTTTTAAATATTCTATTTCTTTGCTGAGACTTTCTATTTAAGTTTTTTTTAATTTGTTTTTGTTTTTTAACTAATTTTCTTCATTACTAACTTCCTATGTTTCTATTCTTTTCAACCATGTTTTAAATTAATTGCTGCTGAAGCATTTTTATAATGACTGCTTTTAAGTCTTTGTCAGATAATTCCAATA
>NW_007731302.1:161850-163660 GCF_000696425.1 Galeopterus variegatus | reverse complement strand
AATGGAGCCACGTTTTCTTGTTGAAGTATTTTGCGACTGAGTCTCTGTATTCACCACACTTGCAAGGGAATTGGGAGAGAAGTTGAAAGCTAAATTAATTTGAATTGTAAAGTCACAGGATGGTGGGAGGGAACAGATTTGTGGAATGGTGTTGGATGGAGTGGGAAATACTGCCTCAAAGTTGGCCTGAAGCCCCTTTGCTGTAAGAAGTGTAATTTGTGAATGTGGGGTTGTTTGTGGGTATGGGTTGATTACAATGGATGTATCAGCCTTTCAAATTGAAATATGTGTTGGTAAACATGCAAACAGATTTGATGGCATCATTTTATCTTTTATATAGTCTTTGCATGTAACAGTTAATTTCTGAAGAAAATCAGACTCCTTAGATAAAAGGCACTTTGGCACCCACTGCCTGGAATTGTACTTTGGATTTTGATTTCAATTCAGTACTTCAGTGCAATGTTTCTTCTTTCTCTTTTCAGTTCCTATCTCCTTCCCTTCTCTCTCCCTCCTTCCCTCCCTTCCTTCCTGCTTTTTTTCCTCCCTCTCTTTCTCTTTTCCTCCCTCCTCCTCTCCCTCTTCATTTCCTACTTACCAAGCTTCAGTAGCCTCTTCAAACCATACAGAAGGGAATAAAGTCTTCTAAACATCCTTGCCTATTCCAAAACTCAGGTGAGGAAGTGACTTTCCTGAAAAATGGAATTCCCACAGACTCACAAGTAGTGTAGCCTTTCTTTTTTGACTGTTTGCAAAACAAGCATACATTTATCATTTGCTTAATGATTCTTGGAATTCTCAATGACAACCAACTCAAGCTGACTTCAGAAAAAAAAAGAATTATTGGCTTACAAAAACAGGAAGTTCAAGGGTAGCTCTGGGGTTAGCTCTGTTAGATCAAGGGTCTTAAAGGATGATGTCAGGGACCTTTCTCCACCACCATCTCTGGACTCTGCTTCTTTTTCTTTTCTTCATAGTGATGGCCTGATGGCAGCATAAGCTCATATCCCACAGTAAAAGAGTCAAAAAATGTGTTCTTTTCCCAAATTTTATGTAGAATTCTCTTAGAAGCAAACTATAGTCTCTGATGGGGTAATGTGCCCACTGGGCTTAGGGAATGTAGGATAAGGATAGATCATGTCTAGTGTCCATTTGTACAGCCAGAGGGTGTGTGAGGCACTGTGACTGACAGTCTTGCTGGAATCACATGGAATAGGACAGGGACAGTTTCCAAAAGGAAAGAGCAGTGTTGAGTTGACAAATAAAACAGATGTCTATGACTTGACTGTCCTGGTAGTCTCTCGTTTAGACAGCTGTTGTTCTGAGAGAGGATAACATTCTCTTGGTAGGAATACAGTCTGGTTCTTTTCTCTAGACATCCCAAGTCCTATATATAATCTGACCTCAATTTACTTTTCTGGCTTTATTTTCTATTATTCCCAGGGTCATATCTAGGCTGTAGCCAAAGATGACCAGTTGCTATTCTCTAAATATTTCTTTCTCCACAGCTTTAATATGAGGGCCCTTGGTTTTCATAATTAGGGTCAACTGTAATTTCACAAATTAATGAGCAGAGTTTTTAAAAAATCCCTTTCTATTTCTTTATTTCTGAAACCCTGAAACTGAAGTAAGGGGTGTATGTGTGTGTGTATATATATGTGTGTATTCTTTATTTCTGAAACCCTGAAACTGAAGTAAGGGGTGTATGTGTGTGTGTATATATATGTACATGTGTGTGTATATATATGTGTGTATATATATATATATATACACACACAAACACATATTTCAATATGCAATAAACCAGAATAGC
>NW_007731302.1:159854-161126 GCF_000696425.1 Galeopterus variegatus | reverse complement strand
TATATATATATATATATACACACACAAACACATATTTCAATATGCAATAAACCTGAATAGCATTTGCATAATGTTTTTTTTTCTGGTTTTTTTGTTGTTGTTTCAGCAAATTGGTTTAAAGTTCATTGTATTATATTCTGCATTATAGTCATCTATATTGTTGCATGACCCTGTAATTAATTTCTTTTTATTACTATTTCTATGTCTCTATTTTTCAAGTATCTTGGACAATAGCAAAACACATACAAAGGCTTAAATTATTATATTGTCAGAGGAGACTGAAATAGAGATAGTGACCATGGATGTCCAAGAATAAAATCAAGCCCTGGACAAGAAAAGCCTCCAAATGTCTTCTTTAGCATTTTGTTTAATGATGCCTTTTGTTCATTTTTGAGTGTGGATTGTCATTGTGATAGAAGCAGCAAAAGAGGTGAGAGATTCAGTGAAGATATTGCAAAATAAGGATTTAGAGAAACTTCTTTAAAAGTTTTCATTGTTGAATTTTTGAAGCAATGTGAAATGGAAATATCTTCATTTCCTATATTTTATTCTTGGAACTTTGAGGACCACGATAGCATGGAGACAGAGGAATGTCCTTGTAGTTTTAGCTTATTAATTAGTACATTATTTTCATTTCTAATACCCTTTTACTTTTATTTTCCACATTGCAATCTTTAGTCCTTCAAGATATAACTCATGGTCACCTCTCTCAGTGACGCTATCTCAGATAGCTGAATGTATGGTTTCTATCTGCCATGCTCTAATGCAATTTTTGTTAGAGTGTGGTCACTGGACCAGCAGCATTAGCAACACCTGGGTACTTGTTTGAGAAGTAAATTCTTGGGCCCTGACCCAGATCTACTGAATCAGAAACTCTGAAGGTGGTGCTCAACGATCTGGTTTAACAAACCCTCTAGGCAATTGGGATGCACAGTGAAGTTTGAGTACACAACTCTGAAACTTAACATTCTGTCTAGTATTTATGTGGGGAATGTATTACACCTGCCTTACTAGATACATGTGTTCATGGGAGGAAATTTATGTCATATTTACTTTTTAGGTCCCTATAAAAGGTAAAAGACCCTTTATAGGAAGTTTGTAGATAAATAGTAGGACATAGAGCTTACATAAGAAAGCAATGGAAACAGGATCCTAACCTAATTTCTCAATTTTCCAAATTGTCTTCTTTTTTTTAACTGAATGGACCAAATAATTACTAAACCCCTCTTAAACTTTATGGCCACACCCCTATTTTGCTTTTGGTGGTGTCTG
>NW_007731302.1:158310-159780 GCF_000696425.1 Galeopterus variegatus | reverse complement strand
TCTTAGCAATTGCAATACTGTTGCTTAGAGTTTTTGTGGAGTCTGCTGGTCAAATTTAAGTAAAGGGCAAATCCACTTCAATTTAAATATATAGTACAGTCTATTAAACATTTTTGTTCTTCAGAAGACACTGTTCCAGCCCATCACAACAGACACTTCAGGTGTTGCCTGTGAGGCTGCAGAGCTCTCTGGGTGTCTAACCTTGCCCTCTGTCATCAGCTATTAAAACTGCCAAAACAGATGAATGCTTAACCACTCCAGCTGTTAAAACATTAGTACATGCTTTGGTGAGTGCAAATTTAAATGCTTTGAATGGCCCTTTGGGGGATCTTCCTCCTCTTTTTAAAGTTACAGTTCAGTCAAAATTCAGCTATAGTTTAAACTTGTTCAGTCCCTAGATAGCTCATATTTCTCCATTGTTCCCAGAAAAGGTCCAGTTAGCCATTAGTCTAAGGATTAACTTTTAAGCTGTTGGTTTTTATTTAAAATTTCTTAGTCAAAACTTCAATAACTTATTGGCTTTGCCTTGTGTCTTTGACTCCAAGCCTTTACAGATTTATTTTCTTTACTCTGAAACTCCAAATGATTCTTATAGGATGGGTCAGGATACTATTAACAAAAAGGAAATCAAAGGGAAGCAATTTTCTGTCTTACCTGCTGGTAGACCNATACTATTAACAAAAAGGAAATCAAAGGGAAGCAATTTTCTGTCTTACCTGCTGGTAGACCTATGGTTCAATACCCAGCTCACATCCTGTTTCTGATCCCTGAATCCTACATTTATCTCTCTTTCTCCTTTCTAACCTCTTTTGTATTCACTTACTGTGTTATACAAATCTTGGCTTCTTATACATTCTCTACTATGTTTTATAGGATTTTCCTCTGGTTTGCGAATTCTATACATTCTCAGTTCATCTGGACTTTCCTTAAGGTATTTACCTAATGTTGCCAAATTTTATAACTCAATCCCTTAGCTTCTTACACAGCTCCAGTTTTCTATTCTACCTGTATTCTACTTGGTTATCTAAGAACTTGCTACCCAAAATATGTTCTGTGTATCAGCATTATTGACAACATCCCAGAAATGTTGTCAGAAATGTTGAATCTTGGGCTCACCCAGACTTACTGAATCAGAACCTGAGTTTTAATAAAATCTGTATTTTAAAATTTGAGGACAGTTCTAATAGGTACCTCGCTTCTAATTAAGCCCAGATAGAATTTCTGACTTCTTTCTCTGTCCAGTGCTTCCCTGGATACTCTTCCCTATCCCCTCCCTGCCCTATTCCTTTCTTTCCTTTACTCCCCTCACACAATCCATCAAAAAGTCCTATGAGATCTATCTGCACTGTATATTACAAATCCATCCATTTGTATTATTCTTCATCACAATCACTTTCTATCACTGTATTATGTTCATCATATATAGTGAATGAATGAATCATCATCAATCAAAATTATCTTACATTACTA
>NW_007731302.1:154584-158290 GCF_000696425.1 Galeopterus variegatus | reverse complement strand
GGAGCGCCGCCGCGCTTCCCAAGCGGCACACTATCCAGTGCGCCACCGGGCCGGCCCCACTATAGTTGTTTTTTGTTTTCACTTCACCCTCTCTTCTGCTCCAACTAAAAGGTAAATTCTTCAGAGCAGGACCTTATCTGTCTTGTTCACCTCTGATGAATGGTGTGGAGAAGATGCTCAAAACACATTTGTAGAATTAATTAATAAATTGTGAGGTTTTCCATATTACCCAAACAATATCTATCACAAATAAGATGCCCCATGACGGTGTGAATTATTCATGAGTCGGACTCAACAGTAGCCTTTCTCTGGGTCTCATATACTGGAATGGAGAAATGATTCTACACTGAGGAAGGAATTTCCATTCTGAGAAAATAGACAGGAAATTAAAAATCAAGATTGAGAATAAAAAGACTTGGGTTCATATCCATATTTAGTAACATGCCAATAATTTGTCACTAGATGTTATTTAAATTTGGGTTTCAATTTCTTCATCTGTTAAAGGACATTACACTGCTTACAGGCTATCTACCATGTGTCTTCCTGATTGAATGTATTCTGTGAAAAACATCTCACCTATTCATCTTCCTTCCCCCATTTTTCACTGGTAATACTGCACATATCAACTAATAGGTTATTTGTGCCCCTGTGTTACTGCTACCAGGTGTCATGTTAACAGCTTTGAATCAATTATAATTTTTAATTGAAGCTTAATATATTTGATTATATAATTTTGAGCTGCCCCCGTTTAACTTCACTAAAATTATATCAAGAAACTGGGACACTATGAAATATGACTGACAAAGAGAAAAAATGGTATGAATGAAGCTTTTATATACACTAATTCACATACTATGTCCTATTTTTATACACTAGAGGTAATTTTTTCTATTTATTGATCTTATCAACAAAATAAACTTAATGTAGCCAACATAGAGTGGACTTCTGATCATTTAGCCTACAGTTTAAAAAACAACAATGACAAAATTCAAAGTCTTTGAACTGAAGAACCATTAGGATTTGTCTCTGTATTAAAACACATAAATATATACCTATATAAACACACACATTGCTTTTAATGGTTTATTGAGTATCTTACAACAAATTACAGGTAAGTCTATTTAAGTAACCCAATAATGAGAAATATTGCTATCGATGAATTTATGCATATATTTAAAAAAGTGCATGGAACTTCTAGCCAAGATTAAGAAACAAGGACCAAATTTACTCTCACACCTGAAACAATTAGAAAGTAGACAAAATTTATAAAATGACTATTTTTGAGACATAGAAAAACAAAGAAAAATGACCTCTGAGATGTGTAAAACAAAGAATATGAGCCCTGAAATTGCTCAAGATTAATGTCTGTTGAAAGCTTCAGGCTGCAGTTCAGGGAAGGGGAACTCAAGTGAGCACAATGACCTCCTTGCATTAAGAAGATGGAGCTGGGAGTCTGAAGAGGCTAAGGGACCTAGAGCAATGGAAAGTGAAGTGCTGCAGAGAAAGAGCTTCAGAGATCTAAAGAAGATCTACATTAAGTCTTCATCTGAGTATTGATCAGTTTGTGTGTGAGGAAATTACCTGAGGCTGGGGAAATAACTATCCAAAATGATCGGAGGGAAGACTGCTCAGAACAGACACAGGAAATAGTTCCTACCCCATTAACCAGAGTAGAAAATGTCATAATTCATGGTACATCAGATAGAATACTCAAAAGGGTGCTGCTTCAGTTGTGGGGTAAAATTAGACCTAGACAAAATGCTATTATGCTAGTGCATAGCAAAGCTTAAAAGCAGGCATTAAAATGAATTTGCAATAACCTAACTCTATCCCAGAACAAAGCTTAAGAATATTTCCATGAATACCAAAGTATCTAGGGCTCAAAAAATAAAATTCACAATGTCTGGCATTCAATCAGAAATTATTAAGAATGTGAAGAAGCAGGAAAATACAACTCATAATGAAGAGAAAAAATAACCTACCAAAACCAACCACAAAATGTCACAGAAGACTGAATTGGTAGATAAGAACATCAAAATATTTATTTTATTTTATTAAAAATAAAAAATAAAAATTCTCTACAAACTATTCCAAAAGATTGAAACAGAGGCCATTCTCCCAAACTCATTCTATGAGGCAAACAGCACCCTGATACACAAACCAGACAAAGATACATCAAAAATAGAAAACTACAGGCCAATATCCTTGATGAATATAGATGAAAAAAATCCTCAATAAAATACTAGCTAACAGAATACAGCAACAGATGCATAAAATTATACACCAGGGTCAAGTGGGATTCATCCCAGGGATGCAAGGTTGGTTCAACATATGCAAATCAACAAATGTGATACACCACATCAATAAAATCAAAGACAAAGACCATATGACCACCTCTATAGATGCTGAAAAAGCATTTGATCAACATTCATTCATGATAAAGACTCTCTACAAGTTAGGTATGGATGGAAAGTATCTCAACATAATTAAAGCCATATATGATAAGCCCATTGCCAATATCATCCTGAACAGGAAGAACAGGAACTAGACAAGGATGCCCACTCTCATCACTCCTATTCTATGTAGTGTTGGAAGTACTAGCCAGAGCCATCAGAGAAGAGAAGGAAATAAAGGGCATCCAGATTGGGAAAGATGAAGTCAAACTGTCCCTCAAGCTGTCCCTTTTTGCAGACAGATGACATAATCCTATATACTGAACAGCCTAAAGCCTCTATCAAAAAACTCTTAGAGTTGATAAATGATTTCAGCAAAGTTGCAGGGAACAAAATCAACACATAAAAATCAGTAGCATTTCTATACTCCAACAGTGAACATGCAGACAAAGAAATCAAGAAACCTTGCCCATTTACAGTAGCCACCCCAAAATAAAACACTTAGGAATAAAATTAACCAAAGATATGAAAATCTCTATGAAGAGAACTACAAATCACTGTTGAGAGAAATTAAAGAAGACACATGAAGATGGAAAGATATCCCATGCTCTTGGATTGGAAGAATTAACATCATGAAAATGTCCATACTACCCAAAGTGATCTACAAATTCAATACAACCCCCATCAAAATTCCAATGACAGTTTTCTGTGAAATGGAAAAACTATCCTAACATTTATATGGAATAACAAAAGACCATGAATAGCAAAAAAAATTCTGAGCAAAAACAAATATATATATATATGGCTGGAGGCATATAAACTATACTACAAAGCTATAATAACCAAAACAGCATGGTACTGGCATAAAAACAGACACACAGATCAATGGAACAGAATAGAGAATCCAGAAATCAAGCCATATACCTACAGTGATCTTGATTTTGACAAAGGTATGAAATCTATACACTAGGGAAGAGACTGCCTCTTCAGCAAATGGTGCTGGGAAAACTGGATATCCATATGCAGGTGAATGAAACTAGACCCATACCTCTCACCATATACCAAAATCAACTCAAAATGGATCAAAGAATTAAATATACACCTTGAAACAGTAAAACTCCTTAAAGAAAAAAGGGGGAAACACTACAGGAAGTAGGATTGGGTACAGCCTTCATGAATATGACCCCAAAAGCACAGACAACCATAGGAAAAATAAACAAATGGGAACTAATCTCAACAACTAAAAAGCTTCTGAACAGCAAAAGAAACTATTAACAGAGTTAAAAGACAACCAACAGAGTGGGAGAAAATAT
>NW_007731302.1:143509-153955 GCF_000696425.1 Galeopterus variegatus | reverse complement strand
GTGGGAGAAAATATTTGCAAAATATACATCTGACAAAGGATTAATATTCAGAATATACAAGAAACTCAAACAATGTTACAGCAAAAAAACAAGCAATGCAATTAAAAAATGGGCAAAGGAGGTGAATAAGAATTTCTCAAAGGTAGATATACGAATGGCCAACAGACGCATGAAAAAATTCTCAACATCACTCAGAATTTGGGAAATGCAAATCAAAACCACACTGAGATACCATGTCACTCCAGTTATGATGGCTAATATCCAAAAGACTGAGAATGATACATGCTGGCAAGGTTGTGGAAAAAAGAGAACCCCCCTACACTGTTGGTGGGACTGCAAAATGGTGTAGCCTTTATGGAAAATGGTTTGGAGGTTCCTCAAAAAATTACAGATAGATCTACCATGTGACCCAGCTATCCCACTGCTGGGAATATACCCAGAGGAATGGAAATCATCATGTTGAAGGGATACCTGTACTCCAATGTTTATTACAGCTCTATTTATAATAACCAAGGGTTGGAACCAGCCCAAATGTCCATCATCAGGTGAGTGGATAAGGAAACTGTGGTATATCTACACAATGGAATACTACTCTGCTATAAAAAAGCATGAAATACTACCATTTGCAGCAACATGGTTAGACTTAGAAAAAATTATATGAAGTGAAATAAGTCAGGCACGGAAAGAGAAATACCACATGTTCTCACTTATTTGTGGGAGCTAAAAATAAATAAATAAATACACAAACAAATGGGGGGAGGTGGGGAAGAAGACACAACAATCACAATTCCTTGAACTTAAGACAAGTGAATAGATATGATGTTGATGGGTGGGAGGGGAGAGAGGGAGAGGGGAGAGAGGCATCAGTAAAGGGACATGAAAATCAACTACATTGTATGTTGATAAAATTTAAAAAAAATTTTTGTGTTTATTTGAGGTTTGCAACATGATGCTATGAGATATATATAGAGTATAAAGTGGATAAAAATGTGGTATATATGCACAATAGAATACTATTCAGCCATAAAAAAGAATGAAATCTGTCATTTGTAGCAACATGGATGGACTTGGAAGTCATTATGTTAAGTGGAGTAAGCCAGGCACAGAAAAACAAATGCCACATGATCTCACTCACGCAGACTCTAAAAAAAAAGAAAAGTTGATATAACCAACACAGAAATAGAACAGTGGTCACCAGAGACTGGGGATGGGAGGGAGGAAGGGAAAACAGGGAGAGATTGGCCAATGGGTAGAAAATTTCAGTTAGATAGGAGGAATAAGTTCTGGTGTTCCATTGTACAGTAGGGTGACTATGGTTATAACAGTTGTTTTATATATTACAGAATAGCTACAGGAGAGGCCTTTGAATGTTTTTGTCATAAAGAAGTGATAAATGCATGAGGTGATGGTTACATTAACTACCCTGATCCAATCATTATGCAACATATATATGTATCAAAACATCAGATTGTACCCCATATGCATGTACAAATACAATGTGTCAATTAAAATAAAAATATAAGAAAAGTAAAAAAAAAATAAAGTTTTTACTATAGCAAAGCAGATTAACATTTATAATCTCATAGTTACTTTTTTTGTAACAAGAGCAGCTAAAATATACTTATTTAAAAAAATCTCCATTGCAATATAGTTTTATTAACTTTAGTCCTCATGTTGTACATTTGATCTCTAAATTTGTTCATCTTGCATATCTCCTATTTTGTATCTTTTGACCCATACTATTCCATATTTCAAGAATCTAGTCATATAGTTTGTATGACTAGGCTCCTGAAAAATGGAATAGTGTGGGTATGAAAAATTGCTTTGCATGTGAGTAACAGCAGGTTAGACATTGCAGAAAGAAAGATAAGTGCATTTGAAGACATAGCAATGAACTCTATTCAAAATGAAGCACTTGAAAGAATGGAAGATGAGAGAGCTATGAAACCACTTTAAGTGGTTTAATACATGTGTAATTGGACCCCTCAAAAGAGAGGGGAGATAGAATTGATACAAAAATTTTTTGAAGAAACAATGTCTGATAATTAGAATTTGAGAAAAACTATAAACCCATGGATACAAGAAGTGCAAATCATAAAGAACTCCAAGCACATCATAATTAAAATGTTTAAAATAAGAGGTAAAGAAAATAAACTTTAAACAACCAGGAAAAAAAGTTGCATTATATACAGAGACACAAAGAAAATTGACTTCTAGTCAGACACAATGTAAATCGGAAGGCAGTAGAGCAGTATCTTTAAAAGCTGAAAGGAAGACAAACGAACATAGAATAATACACTGCTTTGAGTGTTTGTATCCCTCCAAATTCATATGTTGAAACCTAATTCCTAATTTGATGCGATTTGGAGATGGGGCCTTTGGGACATGATTAGGTCATGAAGGTGGAGCCCTAACATGAGATTAGTGCCCTTATAAAAGAGATCCTTCTGCCATGTGAGGATGCAGCAAGAAGGTGGCCATCTATGAAACAGGAAACAGGCCCTCATCAGACACTAAATTTGCTGGCACCTTGATCTTGGACTTCCCAGCCTCCAGAACTGTGAGAAATAAATTTCTGTTGTTGAACAGTATTGTTCTGGTAGCCCAAACCAACTAAGACAAATGAATGTAAAATAAAGACATTTTAAGACTTAAAAAAGGTGGAAATAATTCATTACTAACAGGGCTGGGCCACAAAAAATGTTAAAGAAGTCTCAGAAAATAATTCCAGATCAATAAAACAGAAAACAAGGCCTATAAATAGACCTACACCTATATGCTCCATTGTTTTTTGACAAAGACATAAAGGCAATTCAGTAAAGACAGAATAGTCTTTTCAACAAATGAGGCTGGAACGGTGGGATATCCATACACAAAAAACAAAAAACTCAAAACTTTTACCTATACCTTGCATAATACTCACATATTAACTCAAAATGGATTATAGATTTAAGTCTAGGACAAAAATTATTAAACTTCTGTAGGAAAATATGAAAGAAAATCTGTATGGGTTTTGGCTAAGCAAAGGTTTCTTCAAAAGGATCCAAAAGCATGATGCTTACAGAAAAAATTGAGAAGTTCATCTTCCTCAAAATAAAGACAAGCCATAGCCTGGGAAAAAATATTGGCAAGTCATCAATAGGACAAAAGAATTATACCCATAATGTATAAAAATTCTCAAAATGCAATAATAAAAAAACCCAACCATTTAAAAAAATGGGTAAAATGTTTGAATTGATACTTTACAAAAATAAAAAGATACAAGGATGGCAAATAAGCACATAAAAAGATGTTCAACTCCATGAATTATTAGGGAAATGCCAAAAACGTCACAATGAGATACAACTACATGTGTGTTGGAATGTTTAAAATTAAGAATGAAGATATTAAGTGTTGGCTAGAGGTGGAGGAATTGTAACTTTTATACAAGGCTGATGGGAATGTAAAATGGTACAGCCAGTTTGGAAAACAGTTTGGCAGTTTTTTACATTGTTCAACATACACCTACTCAATGATCCTGCTATTCCATTCCTAGGCATTTACCCAAGAGACATGAAAACATGTGTCCATGTGTCAATTTGTATGAACGTACAAAGACTAGGACATGGATGTCCATAGCAGCTTTATTTGTAATGGTCTCAAACTGAAAACAACCTACCTGTTCATCAACAGGTGATTGGATAAATAAAATGTCATATATACATATAACAGAATACTATGCAACAATGAAAAGAAAAGGACTATTTATACACGCAACAACATGAATAAATGTTCCAAAAAGAGTTAACTTAGCAGGTCTGAGACTGCAATGCTTAAAAGAGCCTGCTTAAAATGTTGGTCCTTGGGGCCGGCCCGGTGGCACACTCGGTAGAGGGCGGCGCTCCCGCCGAGGGTTCGGATCCCATATAGAGACCGGTCTGCTCACTGGTTGAGCGCGGTGCAGGTGCGACACCGAGGGTTGTGATCCCGTTACCGGTCACGAAAAAAGACAAAAAAAGGAAAAAAAAAAAATGTTGGTCCTTGGCTGACTTCTGGGAACTTGAATTTTGATATCCTTGAAACTGTTAAGAATAACTCGGTGTGTCTAAATTGTGGGTGCAAACAATATAGTTTTTGCCAAACACATGCTTTCTTTCTGGGAGTATAGAATTTTCATGAGTATGACCATCTCCCAATAAAAATCTTAGAAGCTGAGTCTCTAATAAGCTTCCTTAGTAAACAATGCTTCTTATGTGTTGTTGTAACTTGCTTGCTGGGGGAACTAAGTGTGCCCTGTGTGAATTCACTGGGAAAGGATCCTTGGAATCTTGCCCCTGGATTCCTCTGGACTTTGCCCCACGTACCTTTTCCCTTTGCTCTTGTGCTTTGTATCCCTTTGCTTATCCTTTTGCTGTAATAAATCATAGCCATGGGCATGGCTATAGGCTAAGCCCTGTGAGTTCTAGAAAATCATTGAACCCAAGCGTAGTTTGGAGGCTCCTGACACAATAAATCTCAAAAATATTATTTTGAGTGAAAGAAGCTAGACCAGCCCTCCCCTCCAAACAGTACATACTGTATGATTCCATGTATTTAAAATTCTAAAGAGTAACATCATCTATAGTGACAGAAAGAAAATCAGTTGTTTATTGAGATGCTGGGGCATAATGGTGGGAAAAACAGAAGGAAAGAAGTAGAGAAGGAGAAATGAAAGAACTTTTGGGGGTGAGGCTATGTTCATCTCCCTAACTGTGGAGATGGTTTAATGATTACATGCATATGTTAAAACTTATCAAATTGTGTGACTTAAATGTCATTTATTGTATATCAGTCATATTGGATGAAGCTATGTCTTTAAACAAAAGTACATAGTACTTTCTATATAATAGTTAATATGTGAAGCACTTTATGTGGATTGTATCATTTTGTCTTTGCAAAACCTTGTGAGGTAAGCATTATTATTATTCTCAGATAACCAAAGTTACTAACCAAAGCACACAAAGTCAGAGAAAAAGCCTAGAACTCAGCCTGTCTTGTAGAATTCCAAAGTGTATTCTCTGTCCGCTATTTTTTATTCCATGGATGAATAACTGAGAAGTTAATTTTGGTAGTTATTTAAAATTTTTTTTCTATGAAAGATCTTCCATTGTCATTTTAGCTTGAGGATGACAGGATTTGTGTCCTCTGGCTCTTTGGCCTTTTAAGCATAACTGCTGTGACATGATGGCCTCAGGCCTTTGGGACAGCAGTGGCCCATGGCTCCTTTTTCACGACTCACACACACTGACTCCTGGCTCACCTTTATTAGATTCTCCCTGTCCTTTCTATCCTTGATTCTGTGCTTCAAGCCTCAACTTCTGTTTCATATTTCCTGCTGAGTTACTGCCTCAGGTTTTCCCCAGATCATTATCTTTGGCTCTCTCCACCTTATATCTGGATTATTAATTCCATGGGATTCTTGGCAATGACAGTACCCACTCCCTGGGCAAAAGACCCTCTTTCTAACAGCACAGGTCCTGGAAGAATCCTATGGCTCAAGCTAAACCCCCATCTCCAGAGAAGAAAAAAATAGTCAGACACTGGAGTCAGGGAACCAGGTAAACTTCCAAAGATTAAACTCAAATTTAAAAAATAAAAAGAGAGTATCTGCTATTGTGTTTTGATGTGCGTGACTTATTGCTGTTTGTGGCTCTGCTGTACATCACCCGCTATTGTTACATTTGTCATATCGATCAATCAGAGGCAATTATGAAACTGCAAACTCCATCCTTTTCATTTAGCAAGGCTGTCTAATTCTGCAGCTATTAATAACCTTCTTATCTCTCCTAGTTTATTATCCTCCTTTCTCTGCTTCTTTTCCAGCATTTTTACTGCTGGTACTGATATGGCTTGTGAGATAGTTACATGTAAGGATGTTAAGAGATTAAACAATATTGGTTGCACCAGTTTGAAGGAATAGTTAATTATTTTTATTGTGGTTCTTAGTATGTGCATTGCACCATAAATTATGTAAGGTATTTTCAGATACAGAAAAAAAAGATCATTTTTATACGCTATGAACCTAAATATTATCACTGGATTGTGTAAGAAATACTTTCACTGGTACAAGAGAGAGTAAAATCACCAAAAATTTCATGTCATGTCATAGATTTGCAGTCTGGCCAGGAATCAGAGTTCACATTTATATTTCTCTTAGTCATACTAAGGAATAATAGTGAAAACAAACATTTGCTTCAGCAGCATTTGGAATTTTAAACTGGAATCTGAAATTATGCTTCCAAAAGCCTCATTTATTTGGAGCCAGAGAGTTTAGATGTAAAGGCCAAATGCTAAGTGTGTGCTTACACCTTGGCTGTAAGTCTCTGCCTTCTAAATCTGCCTTTATTTAATGGATATGATATAGGAAGAAAGGGATGCAAATTTATTATGGCTTATAGGAAAGGGAGAGAAAAATACCCTTGAATTTTATAATAACATTTGATGTGTCAGGATACCTTCCTCCTTCCTTTTTTTTTTTTTTCGTACTGTAGCAGTGCGCCACCGGGCCAGCCCCCCTTTTTTTAAAAGAAGGTTTGGGGGACTTAATCATTAAGAACAGTAAGAGAATTCAAACATGGTCCATAAAATTTTTCTTAATTCTATTTGTATTCAGATAAGCCACCTTATATACTTTTAAAAAATGAAATAATACATAAATAAATAAACAGGTATATGAAATCAGAAAATGTACTTAATTTCTTAAGCCCCCAGCTTCTTTTTATAGTGGAAATAAGTAGGGAACCAAATGATACATTTTATGTAATCACATTCAGCATTGCTCATGATTTTGGCCCAGTTTATTTGGTGGGGGGATAAGTAGGAGTAGATGCTGAACTTTTTAAAAGAAAATAGTAGAGGTGTTGGTAAGGATACTTTTGCTTGCAAGTTACAGAAACACAGTCTAAACTGACCTAAGCGGAAAATAATATTGGCTAATTTACTTTTAAAGTTCATGGGTAGGGGCCGAGCCCATGACGCACTCGGGAGAGTGTGGCGCTGGGAGTGCAGCAGCGCTCCTGCCGTTGGTTCGGATCCTATACAGGGATGACCAGTGTGCTCACAGCACTCACTGGCTGAGTGCAGTGCGGCTGGTCTCAAAAAGAACAACAACAACAAAAAAAGTTCATGGGTAGAATTCATCAAAGCTTGATCAAGAGGCTCCAAATGATACCTTTAGATTTGAGTCTCTCCTTTTCCATCACTTATTGATGTTTTGTCCCACATGGGATTCATTCTCAAGCACTCTCTTTCTACAAGGTGGTGCCTGGAAACTCCATACTTACATTCTGATGACTCTCAATCCAATTAAAAAGGCCTTTCTTTCCTAACAGTTCTTTAAAACTTCCCAAATTAAGTTTTATTGGGCCAGGTTGTGTCCGAAACCCACTCTTAAATCAGTGAGTATAACCATGGGCACTCATTGCTGCGACTGAGTAATCCTGGAGCATATATTTATTTGTGGAGCCAGGATGGAGTTACACCATTCAAACCACATGGACTAAGAGTGGTGGAGGAGCTATTTCCCAAGAGAAAATGTGGATTATTTTTTCCAGAACAAGAGAGACTAGATCCTGGGCAAGACTTAATTACAGCTGACAATTATGTAGTGCATAGTAGGTGCTGGGCACTGATCTGATTGCCTTATATATATAAAATTATGTAAACATCAAAATAACCCACTTTACAGATGAGGAAACTGAAGCACAGGGAAGTTAAATAACTTGCCCAAGACCATATAGCCAGAAAGTGGCAGAGCCAGGATTAAAAAGCAGATAGTCCGGCATTATAGCTCATGCTCTTCTAGTCACCAGGCAATACTGCTTCTTGGGATAAAAAAAGAAAAAATTTTCTTCCACCCGGCCTCCAGAATTACAACTATCAATCTTGACTCCTGTTTGTAAGCCATTAGACATTGGATGAGGTCCCTAACTTCTTTGATTTTGTTTCCTCATCTCTGAAATAGTGGTGGTAATATTACCCGAAAGATTAAGTGAATATATTGCTGGCAGAGAGTAGGCACTTGACAATTGGAAATTAAAATGACAATCATATTGACATGCCCTGCTTAAAAAAATTCCCAGCCCCCTGAATTCCAAAGACACATTCATCAGAGAATGTGTTTTCTTCTCTATGCAACCAAGAAAATGGCTAAAAAATAGATCTTATTCTCTTCTGCCTGATTTACATTTTAGTGATTGCTTCCTCACAGATTTTTACATTAAATACAGAGGTGCGACTAAATAATTCTGTCTTGTAGCATAAATTACACAACTAATGTACTTAGAATTATACTTCCCCCTCCTTTTTCTCTTTCTCCTCTTTTTTAACATAAAATACCATCGACTGAACACCCGCACACAGTATGTGGTATACCATTCCTTGCTCTTTCCTAATTTTCTTGGCTTTTTGTAAAATGTCTTCTATTGCAGAGAGGAAATAAAATCATTGAAAAGTATGACATTTCTTTTCAGTAAATAAATAGGGATTTATATAACTCTTGAAAAGAGATAGTATAAATATATATTTTAGTAACATTTTATCACAAACATTGGTGACAGTAGTTTCCTAAACAGTAACCATATATTCAAAATAATGAGACATAACTGTTAAAGTTTGGAAGAAAGAGGCAACTATTGTTTGCTTTTTGTTTCTTTAAATACCTACCAAAATATCTTCTTTTATCCTTAATGCTTTATTTGTTTTTCTTGTTTTTCTCTCAAAAGACAGAATTTTACCTACTCCTTTAAGGAGTAAAAGTAACCATAAAAAATATTATGGCATGTTTCAAAGTCTGGCTATTTGAACAGGTAACTAAAATAGTTTCTAATAAAATACTGGGGAATCAGAAAATGGAACTCCCTCATTGTTTGATCAAAAGGATATTTGGGAGATAATATTTAGCTGAGAATGTCGAGGACACTTTTAGAGGAGGTTTTTTATTCTTTCACATGAAATGTCTGGGAACAACCCTTAACATATTGCTTAATTTTTCTGATTAGGTAGTCAAATTCAAAATTTCACTTAGCTTAGCACCTGTTAATTTATGATCATATAAAACTTACTAAAGTAGACTAACCATGTTGGGTTTTCCATTTGAGTTTCTTTGGCCCATTCTGAAATGGGTCACAGAAAGGAGAATTATCAGTGTCTCAGGCAGATTTTGGCTATTAGAATATAAGCTTGGAAAAATTAACTAGGAAGCAGATCAAAATTAACTTGGAATCTCCTGATGATTTGTTAACCAAATAACCAGTTTTTGCCAAATTTACTTCTGATGGTTTTAACAAAAAATGTTAAAGGAATATGAATTACACTAAAGTTGATATGGTAGCTGAGAACATAGTCAAGAATTAAAAAAATGACAAAAAAATTCCCATAAGATATGCTATTTTCCAGCCAACGTTTTGACTTTAATACATGTTAGGCTTGTTTTAGTTACTTCTTTTGGATGTGAATTTGAATACTTTTGAATATCGCTTTGCATTTTTTCAAACTTCAAGCTCTTTTATTATTCTGTTGCCAACATCTCAAGTGGCATATCAGCTTTCAGTTTGTATCTGTAGCCATTTAAAATTTAAATTTAATTCAAAAGCATGTGAAATAATCACAATTTTAAATTAGATTAAATTTTAATTTTAAATTAAATTGAGTTTCAATTTTAGATGGAATTCAATCTTTATTTTAATTTAAGTTTGATTTTCAGTTATTTTAATTAAAGTAAGATTTAATTACATAAGCATTTAAAATAAATTAAGAATTTAAACTTAAATCCAAAAGCATCTTAATGAAATAAAAATAACCTGGGGAAAAAAAAAAACCCACAAAACTCATCACATAGGAAATACAAAAATTCTATTTGCTGATGAGACAATTGGGATGGGCCAATGTGTTATAAATTTATTAAAATACAGGACACAAAAAAGTTAAAAAGTTCAAAGTGTGTAAAGAAAGTGAGGCTGTTCAGAATATTTTGCTAGGTCATATGATTTAGCAAAATATTCATAGACCAGTATTTTGGTAGATCATATGATTAGTACCTTTAATGTTCCTTGACGGTAAATCAGAAAATGCAAAGAATTAAAAAAATTGACTTAAAAAAATCCTAAAATTGCTAAAATATGACAAGCAGAAATAATGTTAAAACGGGTCTAGAAATCAGTAGAACCTGAGAAATTTCCATAACAAATACTGACATTTCTGTTTTGCTAAAAAATGTTTTATTAGCAGAAACCAAACTTCAACCTCCCTTTTTTTTTTTTTTTTTTCCTTTTTGTCTTTTTTCGTGTCCGGCAATGGATCGCAACCCTCAGTGTCGCGCCCGTACCGGACCGGGACTGGCAACGGGATCGCAAGCCTCGGTGTTGCATCCGCTCCTCGCTCAGCCAGTGAGCGGGAACCAGTCTGTATGTGGGATCCGAACCCTCGGCG
>NW_007731302.1:142337-143499 GCF_000696425.1 Galeopterus variegatus | reverse complement strand
TTTCCATTTCTGTAGAATGAGACTGACAATAATGACTTCTTGTTTTCTGACTCTCTTGTCTGCATTTCTCTCATACCACTTGTGTATTTCCATTACAGTACCTATATCATCTCTATAAATATTATCAGGGCCTGATACACAGTAAAATAATATTAATAGTTTATTTCATACCAGGCGCTGTGAAAATGCTTTACCTAAGTATTTCACTTAATCTTGACAACAAGCCAGTGAGAAAGGTATAAATGAGGAAACAGATGCTCAGAAAAGGGACTTGTGGAAAAAGAGGTGCAGGTAGCAAATAATGGAGCTGATCTTCAAATCCAAGTGGTATAACTCCAGAGTTCAGGTTCTTACCTGTTGGGCTATGGTGATCCATGTTTATTTGCTCTATTGAATTCCTTAGGACACCGATAGCCAACTCTTCTTTCATTTTTTTTTTTGAAGTGGATATACATATATATACATATATACATACATGTATATATGTATATATATGCATATATGCGCACACATGCACACACATACAGAGAACAGTGTTATTATATTTTCTGATCCTTTTGTTTTCTCTTGGGACTAAAATTTTCAAATGTAAGGCCTTCTCAAGAGGCTAATATAGCACGTGAATGCAGGAACCTCTTTTGGCATATGTGCAGAGCATGTGAGGATGAGAGAGAGAGGAGGAAGGTGGGATGGGCAATGTAACCAAATGATTAATTACAAGGAAAAGGGAATGAAACAACACCTGGGAGTGAAGACAACTACCCAAATGCATGTATGTTTTGATCCACAGTAAGACTGGGGTGGATTATTCTCAAATCAAGGGAACTCCCGGGCTATTAGTCCTCATTGCTTCTTATTAGCTTCTGTGGATTTACATAAACTAGATTTGTTAAGGATGTGTGAGGATCTAGGACCACAGTCACCTCTCTCTTTCTCACTGTTTGCAGGGAGTTCTTGATACCTTTGCCAGATGCAATTTACTGCTATATATGTGATGAACTTATCCCATTCTGAAAATTAACAGAGAACACCTGACTTTTCTAGGCTGAAAGCCTCATCTGATGTGAAATGTTAGCTTCCCCATTGAAAAGAACTAGTTCAACGTCCACCTATCTCTTAAATACTTCATGTATTTTTACTTTTTTCAGAAACCACTAGGTTT
>NW_007731302.1:132999-141511 GCF_000696425.1 Galeopterus variegatus | reverse complement strand
GATTTGTTAAGGATGTGTGAGGATCTAGGACCACAGTCACCTCTCTCTTTCTCACTGTTTGCAGGGAGTTCTTGATACCTTTGCCAGATGCAATTTACTGCTATATATGTGATGAACTTATCCCATTCTGAAAATTAACAGAGAACACCTGACTTTTCTAGGCTGAAAGCCTCATCTGATGTGAAATGTTAGCTTCCCCATTGAAAAGAACTAGTTCAACGTCCACCTATCTCTTAAATACTTCATGTATTTTTACTTTTTTCAGAAACCACTAGGTTTTGGGGCTACGAAAATGACAATGGCATTGTCCCTGACTTTTGGAGTTAATAGTCAAATATAAAAGCCAGACAAACAGAAAATTATGTTATAATCTGATAAGTACAATCAATGTAAGAAACACAACATAATGATAATATCCAACATTTATAGAGAGCTTAATTTGTACTAGACATTGTCCTAGCATTTTATGTGCATTAAACTGTGTGCCACTTCATTCTTACAAAATCCTATGTGATAGTTACTCTTATTATACTGAATTAAGATAAGAAAACCAAGACACAAAGACTTTAAACAATTTGTCCAAGGTCACACAGGTAGCAAAAAGATGAACCCATATTTGAATCCAGATAATCTATGACCAAAGTGAGGGTACACGAAACACTGTGCATTATTGCCTCTTGCATGGGAGTGCAAATAAGGACCCTGATAGAAATGTAAAACACATTCCCATTGTATTCAAGTTGTAATGAAGGTTGGAGACTTAAAATAATTTTCTGTGTTTGGGAAAAATCACAAAATTAAATAAGCATGCTTCAACTCAGACAGTAACATGCAATGCTTAAGAGCCAGACTGCTGAGTTAAATATGGGCTCAGCTAGATGTGACTAGCTGTGCAACCTAGGATAAGTTATCTAATCCCACTAAGGCATAGTTTCCTCATCTGCGAAATGGGATAATGTTAATTTATAGTTCATAGGTTTGTGAGGAAGATTATGTGAGATAATATTTACAAAGCACTTAGAAAGTGGTTGGAGATTAGTAGGGAGTAGTCAACAAATATTCATTGTCATTAAAAGCAACCAATGAATTTACAAATTATTTCCTTACAGCACATAAACTAGTACTATGCACATTCTGTCTGATTTTTGA
Organism: Galeopterus variegatus; assembly: GCF_000696425.1. Taxonomy (NCBI): domain Eukaryota; kingdom Metazoa; phylum Chordata; class Mammalia; order Dermoptera; family Cynocephalidae; genus Galeopterus; species Galeopterus variegatus. Next base: position 140,362 of record NW_007731302.1, on the reverse strand, counting down.
GAGGAAGAAAAGTACGGTAATGGTGAAGTAACTCGTACAGTGGCTAGTGTCAAAGAAATATGCTATAACCTAAGTGGAAAATGGTTCTAAGCTAAATGAACTAAACTTCAAACTTGAAGAAACGTTATACATTTGAGTTGACTTAAACGTTACTTAAAATCAAAGGCTCAACTGATCATTTCCGAAATGGCAGAATGAGAAGCTCAGAGAACCTCAAGAAGGATAAACACAAAACTTTCTGTACTAGATATATCATAGTCAAACTGTTGGAAGCCAAAGACAAAAAGACAAAACTGAAATCGGCAAGAGAAGAATGACTCAACATGTATGGTAAAACAATAATATGATAAATGGTTTACAGTTCGTCAGAAACGACGGAGGCCGGGAAGCAGCAGAGTAATGTATTCAAAGTGCTGAAAGAAAAATATCTGTCAACTGTTACTTTCATAACCAGCAGACTTATCCTCCAAAATTGAGGACAAAATAAAAATATGCTGCAGCAAAGAAAGACAGAGAATTCATTGCTGGGCACTTTACATATACTGTCTGAACTAATCCTCACCACAAACTTACAAGTTTTCTTATTTCTTATTCCTCTTTTACAGATGGTGCCACTGTGAAACCAAAGAGAAGCTAAGTAAATTGCTTGAGGCCATAGAGCTAGGGAGTGGGACTGGAACTCAGATCAGGTAGATATCAAAGGGCATTTTCGCTCTACTTCCCATGAAGTTTTATTCCATTAGTTTTCCTGCCTCCAAGTTATTTTCCTTTAAACTAGTCTGTCTAATGCTGCTAGATGGACCCTCCTATATATCACTTCCTTGACGTCACTTTATTATTCAGAATCCTTGAATGACTTTTTCTTACCTGTAGCATAAAGGCCAAATTTCTTAGCCTGATTTATAAGGGCTTTTAAAATTTGGCACTTAAGTATTATTTAAACATAATTTCTTAATATTTGTCAAGTTGACTGTTTTGTCTCATATCTACCAATCCCTTCCTCTCCATCAGGTAAAATCTTTTTTTTGGTGGTGGGGGGTGGGTCAGGGGCAAGTCACAGCTCTTTGAATTCTTCTCTGATATTTGCACTCTTCCTCTATGGTCTCTCTTTTTACATATGCCATTCCCCTAGTTGAACCTATGTGCTGCCTTATATTGTGAGTTATTATCTATGATACTGGAGGACAAGGTCTGGGGAGGCCCGGTGATGAGCCTCAACCCATCTCATCATCTTACCAGGTTCTTGACTCTTCCACAGGGAAGAATTCAAGAGCAAAGTCACAGTACAAAGTGAGAACGGGTTTAATATAGTGTAATGAACACAAGATAAGGGATACAGATTTTACAGATAAAGTGCAGCATAACCCCAGTGACTGAGCATGTCTCTGGACCAAGTTTAATACAAAAGTAAGAAATACACATTCACAGACAAAGTGTGGGCTGGGTCTAGAGTAAACAGCAATCTGCTAAAGGTAAGTTTTATACAAAAAGAAAGAAATACCTTAGGCGAAGTGCCGGCTGGCTCTGGAGAGATTGAGCAGCAGCCCCGCCTTCTACCAGGATTCAGCTTTTATAGTTTCTCTGTCTAATACATATTCATGCTATCTAATGCATATTGAACTAAGGGCATGGTTCCCAGTTATGTAACCTAGTCTTACACATGCTCAGTTGGTCTCCTTTAGAGTCTGTTCATTGTTTAAATTCTGTCACATGCATCAAATATATTCAGATATATTCTATGCTCTTTAGCACCTCTAGTGGAAGGTCATTCAAGGGATAAACTTCTTTTTTTACTGTGCATGCTTAGTCAGTGAGCTGGCCTCTGTGATCTCAATCTCCATGTGCTGGTGCCAAAAATAGTTGCTATACACCACCATAGCTCAGGACTCAGGGGTGGAGCTAGAGTGGGAGTGGTTTGAGACTTAGGGGAGTGGCCTGAAACCCTATCCCTTGGGATTGGGCACCTCCCATGTCATACCTATTTATCTATCTATGTATCTAGCTATCTATCTACGTACCTATCATCTATCAATCTATTTATCTAGAGACACATATATACACACAGAAATATTTGTGTATGTGTGTAAATATATATACATCCGCATATATAGTTTACTTCCAATCCATTTATACTATTGTTTGCGTGTGTATACACATATATATATATATATAAAACTGGATTGCATATATATGTAATGGCATAACTGGATTGGAAGTAAGTCATGTCTTATTTCCCTTTACTTCTTCAGCAGAACTTAGCACAGTATATTCTATAATAACCTATTAAATATTTATTGAATGATTCCTTATGATTTCTAGTCTAAAAATGCAATATTAAAATAAAGTAGTAAGAAAAAAAAATCACCATTTCCTGGTATTTAAAGTGCTCCTCTTTGGTTGGAAAATTATGTCAGTCTGGAGTCTTGTTAAAATAAAATCTCAAAAAATGGAAATTTTCTTTCTTTTCTTCTTCTCGTGTCAGTAGGCCAACACAGTATTTCGAAACCAAATACTCATGAATTCCTTCTCAACAATCATTGCTGTGGACCCAGGGAAAATCAAGACAGCTGTTAGTGGTCATGGAAGCTCACAGATCATAAATTTGGTAAGCTGAGATGGTAGCCAACTGCAATTCGATGGGGCAGGAGTGAAAGCTTCCTTCAAATTTAGAGTATAAAACATTGTATAATTCCCGAGTTTATCATGAAGAGAGAGCTGATCAAATGAAATGACCCAAAAATAGACTCTACCTTATATACGTTGTAAGAGGAGTGGGGGAGGGTTGATACACTGTACATGAAAAAGTAATCAATTTCATAGTGGAAACTGAGGACTTAAAAAATTGCCGTTTGGGGTATTTTTGTCTCTGTATCTGCTTGTTTCTCAAAATGTGGTCTATCTTTTAAGACACTATTGTGTCAATCATTAGTATGATGTCTCTATTTCTCTTTTTCCTAAGACCTCTCCTTTGATCTCTTTCTCACCTCTCTCACTTTGAAAAAAATTCAAATCTTTTGGGAATATTCTTTGCCCTAGTACACACCAGTTTTATTTATCCCATTAAATACTAAATATGCCACAACTGTACCTTCATTTAGCTAGGTCACCCTTTTGGCTATATATTCATTTAATTTACCCAAAGTAAGATACAGTAAGGCACAGTGATTAGTGATTGATAATGGATGCTGGTTCTCTGCCCAGCCCCTGGTTAAAGGTTTTATCTTCTATGGGATGTGGTGAGAGAGAACTGTAAGAAGGGGAGAGTTAGATCAGGTGAAGAAACAGCAGGGAAAGTGTTTCTTGGGAGGCAGAGTCTGGCTCCTTGTATTTCCTATGTTATCTATTCCTTCCTGGATTAGGGGCAAAAAAAGCAGAAGGATATGCCTGTAATTGTTCCTCCTATCCTGGAAATCTCAGCCAGCCAAAAGACCCAGAATCAATATTTAAGCCAGAGCAGGTAACAATGAGGTGGGACAAAGCCATAGCCACAGAAGTACATGAATTTGGATTGCACATCTCTCAGCTCCCAGCTGGCAAACTGCATGGCCTTTTTATTAATCTAGCAATAATGTGATCAAGCATTTTATGTAAGTGAACACCTGGACTCACATCACTCATTGGGAAGGTTTTACTATACTTTCTGAACCCTTGCTCTATTCCAGGCATTAGAGATGACACAGACATAGACCATTCCTATCACTGCTTAAAGTTTAGTGAAAAGAGCAAGTGCCACCCTTCTCTTGATTTTTCTTCTCTATAATTCAAATCAAAGAGAACAAACATATCTACTCATAATCAAAGTTTATTTTGTCTATATTACTGTAATCACCTAGACATAAAGCCATAATATTTGAATGGTTTGATCCAACAGTAACAGCTACAGTAAAATGCACTCAGAGCTCCGGGATTTACAACATACTTTTACCTATACTATCTCTTTTAACCTCACTGAGTCTCTGCTATCTCACCTGGAAGATAAGGAATGACAATGTCTGTCTTGCATGATAGACATGGATAGACAGTCAGCAAAGGTTATGCCTGCCAAGTGAAGTTCTGCTTTTCGTAGATGCTGATCCTGAGCCTTAGAGAGGATACATGAATTGTTTGTGGTTGAAAATAAAGCTGAAGGAAAAAGTGGGACTTAAAGTACAGTCTGTGGTCTCCAAAGTCTATGATTTTTCCATTATATGTCAGTTATTGCTCAATTGACCCATCAATCAATTGGGAGCCAGGAGTATTCCCTCAGAAGTTTTTCAGACTTAGTGTTCCAGGAAAACTGATCAGGTTTTATTCTTTTTGGCAGCCCATATAATAATAATGCAACCAAACAGGAAAGGAATAAAGAGAGACAGAGAACATTACTTTAAGGTAATAATGAAATTCTTCCACAAGTTGACCACCCAGAAATAATCAATTTTGTGCATATCCTTCTAGCCATTTTTTTGAATGCATTATATTCCCTGCCTCTTCTTATTTCTTTAAGCCCTAGTCATGAGGAGCTATTTTTGCTTTCATTCCATAGAATATTAGAACAGGAAGTGACCTTTGAGACTATTTAATCAAACTCCCTTAGTATTCAGATGTGGGATTCATGGCTAGAAAAATTTATTTATAGACTAAAGCAAAGTCCTAAGAAGGGAAAACAATTAGTACCTTAATGAATTATTTTCTACAAGTAATTGTTTACAAAATTAATGTTCTATGGCTTGACCATAGGAAAATAATTGAAATTTTGCCTCAATTTAATTTAGACAAGATTTTGATATGTTACATCATTGTTTTGGACCCCAAAGAGCCTTTGTAGGGCCTGATATATGGTAGGCTTTTAAAAATGTTTGCTGTGTGAATGAATTAATGAGGTACTTATGACGTACATGTATACTTTGAAAATGATACACACAATTGACTAATCTAAGACCATTGCTCTGGGTCAAATGTGTCACTCAAAGGTTTATGCATTGCAAACTTAATCTCCATGGTAAGAATGTCAAGAGAATGGGAAATCCAATTATGGTACTTGAAAGGTGGGGCCTTTGAAAGGTGATTAGATTGTGAGGACTGTACTCTTGTCAATGGATTAATTCATTGATGGTTTAATGGGTAGTCATGGGTGTGGTTACGACGGTTTTCTAAGTAGAGTGAATGAGAAGATTAGCTCTCTTTTGCTCAGGCCAGTTGCCATGTGATACCTTGTGTTGCTGTGGAATGTCACCACAAAGAAAAAAGCCCTTACCAGATGTGCTCCCAGATGTGTCTCTTAGCTTCCAAAACTGGAAGAAATAAATTTTGTTTTCTTTATAAATTACCCAGTTTCAGGTATTCTGTTATAAGAAATGTAAATGGACTAATACAACCATTATCCCCACATTCAGTCATATCATTATCATCATCACCAAAACTTTATTGAATGTATCCCATGTATGATTTTAATAGCAATGGAAAAGAAAGAATGTGGTATGTAGAAATATTGGGTAATTGGAACTGAAAGATTTGTGTAATGATTGAGGTTTGGGAGTGTGTGTGTGTGTGTGTGTGTGTGTGTGTGTATGAGTGTGTGTGTATGAGTGTGTGTGTTCATGGAGGAAGGAGATGGGGGTGGGACTACTTATGGTGTAAGATTTTACCACTTGTGAATATGGTGATGATATAAGCTAACAAAGAAAATGGAAATAAAATGACTAATATTATATTTTTCTGTCCCTGTTGTTGACAATAATTTGCCCATATATAGTTCAATTACATGTGAAGGTGAGATAGTAAAAGATGTTAATTATTTTACTATATAATAGCCCATATACTGAATTGGTCTCCATTTTTTCAATACCAATAACAGAACCTCAGTGTAATAATAGCTAACCCTTACCAGAAACACACTATCTTCTATTCATGATGATCAGCAATTTACATATATTAAATTATTTGCTCCTCATCATAGCCCTATAAGGTTGGTGCTATTATTGTCACCCCCATTTCACAGATGAGAAAAATGGAGCATGGAGATATTAAATAAGTTGCTCAAGGTCACTCAGTCGTTATGTGGAGGACCCAGGTTTTGAACTCAGGCAGTCTGGTTGCAGAGTCTGTGCTCTTAGGCACACTGTCGTACTACCTCCTAGAAACTTTGCTGTGGAAAGACATTTGGGGTCATGTACTATAATAACCTTTACTTTCTAAGTGAGAAATCCAAGGCCCAGAGAAGTTCAGTGACTTACCCAGGGTCACATCATTATTTTGTGACAGAGCTTGAACTACGACAGTTTGTGCTCTTGTGTGCAAGCCTGCATTAACTGTAGATAGGTTATGGTGACATGAGCCTGCAGGTATGATGCACTTTTATTATTGCTGCCATTCACAAACCAGTCTTGAAAATCTGAAAAAACGGGGTGGCCTACACAAGTTTTCAAGTTTTTTTTTCTTATGCAAGATGCTTAAGTAATTCTGGGAATGGAACCATCATTCTTGCTTGCAAGATAAGTGGCAGTTTCCTTTGAGGAACATGTATGATCAGTTCTTTGGCTACTCAGGTTTCTAAGTATGAGAAAAGACAATCCAAAAGAAAAAAAGAGTGGTGGCTCCATGCCAAGGGAAGTAACAAGAGATGCAGGACATAGAAAAGATAATCTTATTTCTTTTCTCTCATTCTGGGCAATGCTGTCCATTTCTTGCCATTCCAGAAGTAAATGTACCCACAATATTCCCAGGGAAGAGATTCCACAACCTTCCCTCTCATTGCTGACAAAATAATAAGGATGACGGGAAGGACATATCTGGTACCATCTTATTCTTCTAGCTAGAAAAGCTCCTCTGGTAAATGTCTTGAGGCTAACTGGGACACGCACATCAAAGAGAATTTGGCTAACCTGAAATGTCATATTTCATGGGGAGCTCAACAGGGCAATTTATCACAATTGACCCCATCAGGGAAGGACCAACCATCCTTAGTAGACCCAGGGTTGCAAAATGCCACCACATTTTGCCATAAAATTTATCATATCAGAAGATCTATAGTCAACACTATGTACTATGAAATATGGCAGTGTTTCTGGGATATTTATCTGGGTTGGACCTGACAGATTAGCCCTGCATTTCCACTTAGTCCACATTTGGTCCCTAGTGCAATCTATTGTGACCCATGAGGACAATCTGCTTAAAAATGTGATTTACAGTCCCTATAGGCTAGATGGGTGGAGTAAAAGCTGCGCATATGCACATATTTTGTGGGTGCTCTGTTAAAATGCTGAAAAATTATTCAGTACCTTTCTTCTTTTTCTGATAATTATTTTAAGAAAAGTAACAAATTAGAATAGTAGGGATAGGACTATCAGTTTACCCAGAGCACCGTAGACTGCATGCTAGGAATAGT
>NW_007731302.1:128541-132124 GCF_000696425.1 Galeopterus variegatus | reverse complement strand
GTGTGTGTGTGTGTGTGTGTATGAGTGTGTGTGTATGAGTGTGTGTGTTCATGGAGGAAGGAGATGGGGGTGGGACTACTTATGGTGTAAGATTTTACCACTTGTGAATATGGTGATGATATAAGCTAACAAAGAAAATGGAAATAAAATGACTAATATTATATTTTTCTGTCCCTGTTGTTGACAATAATTTGCCCATATATAGTTCAATTACATGTGAAGGTGAGATAGTAAAAGATGTTAATTATTTTACTATATAATAGCCCATATACTGAATTGGTCTCCATTTTTTCAATACCAATAACAGAACCTCAGTGTAATAATAGCTAACCCTTACCAGAAACACACTATCTTCTATTCATGATGATCAGCAATTTACATATATTAAATTATTTGCTCCTCATCATAGCCCTATAAGGTTGGTGCTATTATTGTCACCCCCATTTCACAGATGAGAAAAATGGAGCATGGAGATATTAAATAAGTTGCTCAAGGTCACTCAGTCGTTATGTGGAGGACCCAGGTTTTGAACTCAGGCAGTCTGGTTGCAGAGTCTGTGCTCTTAGGCACACTGTCGTACTACCTCCTAGAAACTTTGCTGTGGAAAGACATTTGGGGTCATGTACTATAATAACCTTTACTTTCTAAGTGAGAAATCCAAGGCCCAGAGAAGTTCAGTGACTTACCCAGGGTCACATCATTATTTTGTGACAGAGCTTGAACTACGACAGTTTGTGCTCTTGTGTGCAAGCCTGCATTAACTGTAGATAGGTTATGGTGACATGAGCCTGCAGGTATGATGCACTTTTATTATTGCTGCCATTCACAAACCAGTCTTGAAAATCTGAAAAAACGGGGTGGCCTACACAAGTTTTCAAGTTTTTTTTTCTTATGCAAGATGCTTAAGTAATTCTGGGAATGGAACCATCATTCTTGCTTGCAAGATAAGTGGCAGTTTCCTTTGAGGAACATGTATGATCAGTTCTTTGGCTACTCAGGTTTCTAAGTATGAGAAAAGACAATCCAAAAGAAAAAAAGAGTGGTGGCTCCATGCCAAGGGAAGTAACAAGAGATGCAGGACATAGAAAAGATAATCTTATTTCTTTTCTCTCCTTCTGGGCAATGCTGTCCATTTCTTGCCATTCCGGAAGTAAATGTACCCACAATATTCCCAGGGAAGAGATTCCACAACCTTCCCTCTCATTGCTGACAAAATAATAAGGATGACGGGAAGGACATATCTGGTACCATCTTATTCTTCTAGCTAGAAAAGCTCCTCTGGTAAATGTCTTGAGGCTAACTGGGACACGCACATCAAAGAGAATTTGGCTAACCTGAAATGTCATATTTCATGGGGAGTTCAACAGGGCAATTTATCACAATTGACCCCATCAGGGAAGGACCAACCATCCTTAGTAGACCCAGGGTTGCAAAATGCCACCACATTTTGCCATAAAATTTATCATATCAGATCTATAGTCAACACTATGTACTATGAAATATGGCAGTGTTTCTGGGATATTTATCTTGGTTGGACCTGACAGATTAGCCCTGCATTTCCACTTAGTCCACATTTGGTCCCTAGTGCAATCTATTATAATAAGGATGACGGGAAGGACATATCTGGTACCATCTTATTCTTCTAGCTAGAAAAGCTCCTCTGGTAAATATCTTGAGGCTAACTGGGACACGCACAACAAAGAGAATTTGGCTAACCTGAAATGTCATATTTCATGGGGAGTTCAACAGGGCAATTTATCACAATTGACCCCATCAGGGAAGGACCAACCATCCTTAGTAGACCCAGGGTTGCAAAATGCCACCACATTTTGCCATAAAATTTATCATATCAGAAGATCTATAGTCAACACTATGTACTATGAAATATGGCAGTGTTTCTGGGATATTTATCTGGGTTGGACCTGACAGATTAGCCCTGCATTTCCACTTAGTCCACATTTGGTCCCTAGTGCAATCTATTGTGACCCATGAGGACAATCTGCTTAAAAATGTGATTTACAGTCCCTATAGGCTAGATGGGTGGAGTAAAAGCTGCGCATATGCACATATTTTGTGGGTGCTCTGTTAAAATGCTGAAAAATTATTCAGTACCTTTCTTCTTTTTCTGATAATTATTTTAAGAAAAGTAACAAATTAGAATAGTAGGGATAGGACTATCAGTTTACCCAGANTGACCCATGAGGACAATCTGCTTAAAAATGTGATTTACAGTCCCTATAGGCTAGATGGGTGGAGTAAAAGCTGCGCATATGCACATATTTTGTGGGTGCTCTGTTAAAATGCTGAAAAATTATTCAGTACCTTTCTTCTTTTTCTGATAATTATTTTAAGAAAAGTAACAAATTAGAATAGTAGGGATAGGACTATCAGTTTACCCAGAGCACCGTAGACTGCATGCTAGGAATAGTGTAGGGGAAAACTCAGAATTGAGTGTCCTGAATTTCTTATGTGAGTCCTATCTCCATGATTTGTGCTGATTGATCCTAGGTAAGTCCTGAAACCTCTGAGAGTCTCAGATCTGTGAAACATTTTGATAAATCAAAGTAACTCTTTCTTGAAATTGGTGTAAAGATTAAATAGAATTTTATACACATCTGCGTATATAGACATAGGTTTTTTTCGCAAATTGAAAAGCATAATAAAAGTGATTTTTCTTTTTTTTTTTTGTAGATGCAGCAGAAAGGCAACTGGATTTGGAATCAAAATGTGTGTGTCAAATTCTAGTTTTCCAATGATTAGTTGTATGATCTCAGGCAAATCATTTAGTCGTTCTAAATCTCAATGCTTCATCTGTTAAAATAATGAGAATAATAATTATAAAGATTTAATAAGATATATGTGAAATTCTTTGGAAATTCTAAAAGTAATATACAAATGTTTATTAATATATACCTCATGTTGCCAAAAGCATATTCACACTATAAAGAACCTTACATTACATCCCAGGTAATTTGATTCTGAGGGGTCTAGCAGGCAGTCCCAAAAGGGAATCTGGTATAAAAGATAATTTGGATTTTATATAAAATTAAGATAGATGGCATTCCTAGGAAAAGCATAGCTATTCCTAATACTAAGACTAGATAGAAATTTCTCCCTAGGGTCCTCAGAGGACACAATAAGCAATGTGCTTAACAACGTCATTATAATAACCACAAGGACAAGTTTCATTAAGTTGCAAATAAATATTTAAGGTAAAAGGCCACAAAAATGATTACATTGTGTAATGATTAAAAACAACAACAACAACCAGCTTTCACCATTAAAAAAAGATGAGAAAACGTAGCCTTGCTACATATGTCACTCATGGTTTTTTGCAAATACTGTGCACTTTCATGTCTCTTTTTCTTTGCTTCAACTGTTTCATCAGCCAGAAGTGATTGTCATCCTTTCTTTGCCTGTAGAAAAAAAACTGTTCTGTAGGGCTAAGCAAAGAATGCCATCTTCTTCATCAAATGAACCTTGTCAAATCCAATCACTCTGACCACATGGCTTGTATCTCCGTCCATGAAATTTATTTCATTCTGCTTTTCCTTTGGGTTTTATTCTTTTATCCCCCCATATA
>NW_007731302.1:125637-128081 GCF_000696425.1 Galeopterus variegatus | reverse complement strand
TGCTTCAACTGTTTCATCAGCCAGAAGTGATTGTCATCCTTTCTTTGCCTGTAGAAAAAAAACTGTTCTGTAGGGCTAAGCAAAGAATGCCATCTTCTTCATCAAATGAACCTTGTCAAATCCAATCACTCTGACCACATGGCTTGTATCTCCGTCCATGAAATTTATTTCATTCTGCTTTTCCTTTGGGTTTTATTCTTTTATCCCCCCATATAGTGAAATCTTTGAGAACAGAGATAATGTCCCATTTATTTCTATATTTCTCATAAGATGTACTATATTCAATTGAATAGTAGGTGTTTAATAAACAATTGTTAACTGAATAAAAGCATGTTGGCTTTTGTAAGGTTGAAGAATGCTCTATGTGTAAAAAAGCTAAACTAGAAACCGTGTCATTTTCTTTGTTTTGATTCATATTTTCTGCCAGGCAATGATATCTGGATACAGACCCATTTTCATGAAAACTTATAGCTAAATGAAGTAGTTTTGGAACTGTATCCCTGTAGAAAAATTGCCATTATTTGATCATACTTTAAAATTCTTGAACATAGTTGCATTTAGCAATGGTTCTTAAAGCATATTAACTTCTTTGTTCTTTTCCTATCAGCCCATTTAACATTCTCATTGGCAAACAGAGAAGAAAGTTAGGACTGGAAAAAAAACAATGGCATGCAAACCAACTCCTTTATTTCACAGAAGTGGAAGCTGAGGCCCACAGCTTTCAAGGGATTTCCCCAAACTCAAGCTATCAGTTCATGGTCAGCCAGGAGAAGACCCTGATCTCTAGTCTTAGTTCAGTGTCTGTACCCCAGGTCAACCTTGTTTTCTTTGGTTGCTTCCCATTCTTTGTGTCAGTTTTTATAATAAACTGCGATCCAGCCTCTGGGAAGTAATTGAAATAAATGTGCATTTTTAGTGGCCTTCCAAGGGCTGCCTATGCCAGTAGGGGGGATTCAGACAGACCTAGCATCTTTCTTGGGGGCACAGCAACTGACCCACACCCCCAATGACCTCATATGTGGCAGCCCCTCAGTCTGGTTGAGAAACTTGAGTATTCCAGTACCTCTCAGGGTCAAATGGGGCCTCACCAGAGTGGCCTATCCAGCTGAACAGCTACAGAGGGCCCCAGCATCCCCCTGGGGGATCAAGGGTCCCACCCCTAAATGCTAGAATAGCCACTCCAAAAGTGGTGCTGCAGGGCAACACAGTGCCCCTCTTGAGGGTACAGGACACCACACACGAATCCAGTGACCTTATTTAGTTTCACCCACTTCAACAGTGAAACTACAGAGTAATCCAAAGCCTCCCCTGGGAGTACAGGGCTCTCCTCTGGGGGTACAGAACCTTTGTGACAACACCAAGTCACCCACTTTAGCTGAGGGGCTGGTGAGCACCTCATTATTTCCCTCAAAGCCTAAGGTCTGAATCTCAACCCCTAGAAACCCCTCCCGAAGATGTCCATTCAAGCTGAGGAGCTTGAAACCACTCCACTGCACCTATAGGGGTCTCAGGACACCAATGGGGGTGCCACTGAGTTCTCACAGGGTCATTCACCTGAGCCAAGGAGCAACAGGGCACTCAAGTGCTTCTCCCAAGAACTTGGGATCTCACCCACAACCTCAATGACAACACAGTGTCACTCACTTCAGCGAGGAAGGCTTCAGGGTATAGGCCATAGAGGCACTCACAGAAAACTCCAACACTGAATATGGTGGAGTAACCACATGGAGACTACACTACTGCATCTACCTGAAACCAAACTAAAACACTCTATGCAATGGTCAACATAAAACACATCTACAGAAGGGAGTCTCTCTCCTCAAAACCTACTCCAGAGATTTAGAAGAAGTAACTACTCCACCAGATGCCCAGACATCAATATAGGGATACTTGAAATATGAAAAAATAAGAAAATATGACACCCCCAAAAGAATACAAAAATTTTCTACTACCAAAGCACACACAGCACAAATCCTTTGAAATGACTAAAAAGGAATTTCAAGCAACAATCTTAAGGAAACACAATGAGATCCAAGAAGACTCAGATAGACAACACAATGAAATGAGAAAGACAATCCAGGATCTGAAGGAGGAATTTTACAAAGAAATAGATACCTTAAAAAAGAACATATCAGAACTCCTGAAACTGAAGGATTTATTAAACAAAATAAAAAATACAGCCAAGATCTTAAGCAACAGGCTAGAGCAGGAAGAAGAAAGAATTTCTGATCTTCAAGACAGGCTTTTTGAAATAACCCAGGCAGACAAAGGAAAAAAAAAAAAAAAAAAAAGGAAAAAAGAATTTTAAAAATGAAGAAAATCTGTGAGAGCTATCAGACAATCTTAAGCACACAAACATCTGAATTATGGGTGTCCTAAAAGGGGACAAGAAAGAAAATCTGTTGAAAATCTATTCTACAAAATAATAGCAGAGACCTCATAAG
>NW_007731302.1:122612-124415 GCF_000696425.1 Galeopterus variegatus | reverse complement strand
GAAATCTTCAACAGAGTCCTACATCTGGAATCCAAAAAATGATGATGATCATCAAGAGTACATGAGAAAGAATAAAGTCCACTGGTAGAACAAAAATGAAAATGAGAAAAAGAAAGAAACTATACTTACAAAAAACAAATACCAAAGACAAATAATAAAAGGGTAAGAAAAGGACAAGTGCTATATGAAACATCCATTAAAAAACCCAATAAAATGGAAGGAATAAGGCAATACCTTTTAATAACCCTAAGTATAAATGAATTGAATTCCTCATTCAAAAGACACGGACTGGCTAAAAGGGCTTGAAGAAAATTATGTTAAGTGAAATCAGCCAGGCACAGAAAGAGAAATACTGCATGTCCTCACTCATAAGTGGGTGCTGAAAAATAAGTAAATAAATAATAAAGAAATGAAAGAAAGAGATACAGAAGAAAAATATTATCATAATAATATTTTGAACTTTCGGGAGAGAACAGAACTGTGGTTACTTGAGGTGGGAAAAGGGGAGGTGGAGGGGGGATAGCAAGAAATGGATTAATGATCACAAACAGTTAGTTAGAAAAATAAGTTCTGTTATTTTTTGACTTCTGTTTTTTTTTCTTCCAAATTTTATTTTATTTTGTCAATATACAATGTGGTTGATTATTGTGGCCCATTACTGAACCCTCCCTCCCTCCTCCCTCTTCCCCTCCCTCCCAACAATGTCATTTCAGTTTGCTTGTCATATCAACTTCAAGGAATTGCAATTGTTGTGTCTTCTTCCCCCCACCCCCATTTTTTTTTGTGTATTTATTTATTTTTAGCTCCCACAAATAAGTGAGAACATGTGATATTTCTCTTTCTGTGCCTGACTTGCTTAACTTAATATAATTCTCTCAAGGTCCATCCATGTTGTTGCAAATGGCAGTATTTCATTCTTTTTTATAGCTAAGTAGTATTCCATTGTGTAGATATATCACATTTTCTGTATCCACTCATCCGATGATGGACATTTGGGCTGGTTCCCACTCTTAGCTACTGTAAAGAGCGCTGCAATGAACATTGAGGAACAGGTATAGCTTTGACTTGATGATTTCCATTCCTTTGGGTATATTCCCAACAGTGGGATAGCTGGGTCATATGGTAGATCTATCTGCAATTGTTTGAGGAACCTCCATACCATTTTCCATAGAGGCTGCACCATTTTGCAGTCCCACCAACAATGTATGAGAGTTCCTTTCTCTCCACAACCTTGCCAGCATTTATAACTCACAGTCTTTTGGATATTAGCCATCCTAACTGGGGTGAGATGGTATCTCAGTGTGGTTTTGATTTGCATTTCCCAAATACTGAGTGATGTTGAGCATTTTTTCATATGTCTGCTGGCCATTCATATAAATTCTTTTGAGAAATGCCTATTTAGCTCTTTTGCCCATATTTTAATTGAGTTGCTTGTTTTTTTCTTGCAAAGTTGTTTCAGTTCCTTGTATATTCTGGATATTAATCCTTTGTCAGTTATATATTTTGCAAATATTTTCTCCCACTCTGCTGGTTGTCTTCTAACTCTGTTAATTGTTTCTTTTGCTGTGCAGAAGCTTTTCAGTTTGATATAATCCCATTTGTTTATTTTTCCTTTGGTTGCCCGTGCTTTTGGGGTCGTATTCATGAAGTCTTTGTCCAGTCCTACTTCCTGAAGTGTTTCTCTTATGTTTTACTTAAGAAGTGTTATTGTTTCAGGGTGTATATTTAATTTTATGTTTTATTTAAGAAGTGTTATTGTTTCAGGGTGTATATTTAATTCTTAAATCCATTTTGAGTTGATTT
>NW_007731302.1:120829-122519 GCF_000696425.1 Galeopterus variegatus | reverse complement strand
TGAATAGGCTTGGTGCCTTTGTCAAAGATCAGATGGCAGTAAGTGTGTGGGTTGATTTCTGGATTCTCTATTCTATTCCATTCATAAGTGTGTCTGTTTTTATGCCAGTACTATGCTGTTTTGGTTATTATAGCTTTGTAGTATAGTTTAAAGTCAGGTAGTGTTATGCCTCCAGCTTTATTTTTTTTGCTCAGCATTGCTTTGGCTATGCGTGGTTTTTTGTTATTCCATATTAATATCTGGATAGTTTTTTCCATTTCTGAGAAAAATGTCATTAGAATTTTGATGGTGATTGCATTGAATTTGTATATTACTTTGGGTAGTATGGACATTTTCACAATGTTGATTCTTCCAATCCAAGAGCATGGGATATCTTTCCATCTTCTGGTATCCTCTATAATTTCTCTGAGGAGTGGTTTGTAGTTCTCATTATAGAGATTTTTCACATCCTTGGTTAACTCAGTTCCTAAGTATTTTATTTTTTTGGTGGCTATTGTAAATGGGCAAGCTTTCTTGATTTCTCTTTCTGCATGTTTACTACTGGAGAAAAGAAATGCTACTGATTTTTGTGCGTTGATTTTGTGTCCTGCTACTTTGCTGAAATCATTTATCAACTCCAAGAGTTTTTTTTGTAGAAGATTTAGGCTGTTCAATATATAGGATCATGTCATCTGCAAACAGGGACAGTTTGACTTCATCTTTTCCAATCTGGATGCCCTTTATTTCCTTCTCTATTCTGATTGCTCTGGCTAGTACTTCCAACCCTATGTTGAATAGGAGTGGTGAGAGTGGGCATCCTTGTCTAGTTCCCTTTCTTAAAGGAAAAACTTTCAGCTTTTCCCCATTCAGGATGTTATTGGCAGTGGGTTTGTCATATATGGCTTTAATTATGTTGAGATACTTTCCATCTATACCTAACTTATAGAGGGTCTTTGTCATGAATGAGCGTTGAATTTTATCAAATGCTTTTCCAGCATCTATAGAGATGATCATATGGTCCTTGTGTTTGATTTTATTAATATGGTGTATCACATTTATTGATTTGCATATGTTGAAAGAACCTTGCATCCCTGGGATGAATCTCACTTGATCATGGTGTATAATTTTATGTATGTGTTGTTGTATTCTGTTAGCTAGTATTGATTTCTGTGTTTTTAAAAAATTATTTATTTTTTTATTGAAACATAACTGATAGTATATATCCATGGGGTACTGCATTTGATATCAATACCTATGTGCAATATGTGATGCTCAAATCAAGGTAATTAGTATATTCAACATTATACAATGTAATCATTTTTGCAGCTCTTTTCCAATTTCTACTTCCCCCTCCACTCCCCTCTTTAGAAAAAATATGTTCAATTGATGTACAGCCAAGTTAGGCACCTATAATTAACATTAATTTCCTGAATGTTACCAAATAACTAAAAGAGAGAAGATCCACTGTCCTGAACACAAAGAAATGATTACATTTTGTAACAATGAATATGCTAATTATTCTGACTTGATCATCACACATTGTACCCAGGTATTGGTACTCAACTCTGTACCCCCCAAATATGTATAATTGATTATATTTCTTTCTTTTTTTTTTTTTGTCTTTTGTCTTTTTCCGTGTCCGGCAATGGATCGCAACCCTTAGTGTTGCCCCCGTACCGGACCGGGGACCGGCAATGGGATCGCAACCCTC
>NW_007731302.1:118276-120279 GCF_000696425.1 Galeopterus variegatus | reverse complement strand
GTATACGACTCCCTCCCTCCCTCCCTCCCTCCCTCCCTTCCTTCCTTCCTTCCTTCCTTCCTTCACAATAGAGGGCTTTTATTTCATCCTTAAAATATCACAAATATATTTTAGGAATCATACAGCATCTTCTTGTTTTCATAGCTGAATAACTCTTATGGGTAGATCTTATTCATCAGATGGCCAAACTGTTCCTTAAATACCATCCAAATTTTTTCTGATATCCTTTTTAACTCCTGTGACTTTCTGAATCAAAGAAGCTGAATTTTATACAAGTTTAATGTTGTTTCCTTCAAAAATTAACTCATCCTTCTGGACTTGAGATACTAAACAAGCAACACCTGGCCTCATTCAAACACTGCAGGTGTATTTTTTATCCAAGAAATTTCTGATTTCAACAAGGGATCCATTCTTCTGAATAAAGATGTTGACAGGGAAGTGAATATACACAGACCTTGTCTTGTACTGGAAGCCGAGGGTAATACCCTTGATCATGCTCTGTACACAACAACAGATAGTGCAATCTGGAGCTAGTTCCTGTCTGTTTCTCCACCACTTCTCAACTTAAAGCCTCTCCTTTTTCTTTCCAATGAGACTGAGTTCTACATTGATTTGATAGTGTCTCTCCACAGTGTTCCTCCAGGACCCTTCATGATAACTATGCATCCATTCAAAGTGACATTGACATTTTCTGGAATGTCCACAGTCTGATTCCTGAGAATGGTCTTCATTCTCACAGTAGGCGCAGCAAAGAGAGAATGTCTCAGTCTTATCTTACTTGACCTCTCTACAGCACTTGACACTGCTGGAGGGCCCTTCCTTCTTGAAGAAGTGCTTGCTTTCTTTGGCACCATGAGACCATGTGCGTGCTTGCTTTGTCTCCAGCCTCTGGACAAAGACTTTTCATACCTTTTTTTTAAGGTGATTTTTTCTTTTCTCTGTTTTGAACTCCAGACTCACATACATGATTGACTGCTGCACAATTTCTCCTAGAACATGTAAAGACATTTCAAATTCAATAAATTGAACACATTATTTCCCCCCTCCCATGTCCATGCCTCCCAGTTCTCTGGACTGTATTACTCTGGCCCTAAATTACCATATCTCCTCTGGTTCTATTTTGCGATGTAAGTACCACTGACTAGCCAGATATCTGAGCATCTTTTTCACTTTTCATTATTTCTCACTTTCTTCATTCATTCCATCATCATGAACTCCCTCCTAAATATTTTTCAAAGTCATTCACCACAACCACAACTACCATCCAAGTTCAGACCACTATTATCTCTCACCTTACTTTCTCCAAGAACCTCTTCATTTATTTCACAGTCTTAGGTCTTGCTCCTTTCATAACTATAGGGTTGGGAAAACAAAAGCTTTCCAGCAACTGTTAGAAATGTAATAAAACTGTCAAAAGTAGTAAGTCTCAGTCTACTGCTTTGTGACAGATTATAAAAAAGTAACATAAAAATATCCAGGTAAATAATACAGAGAAAAAATATAAACATTTTGATACATCAACTGATAGTGACATTTCAATGATAACACCTTGTGGAGAAAAAGATAATTATCAAATCTAAGTAACCTATTGTAGAGCTAGAGCTAGGGTCTGGAGCTCACAGACCCCTCGAGCCTGTTCACAGACCCTTCACATGCAGGTCTTTGAAGTAGGTAACCAGCAAAAAAGTGCTTGGAGCCTTGGCTGAAGAAGGAATAGTCTTTTATTCAGCACACACAGGTCTAAGAGCCAGGGAGTACAAAGAGAAACTCCCAAACTCAACTGCTACCAGCAAAGTCCAAACAATAACAGAGCAGCTGCCAGCAAAGTAAACGTGCTCTATTTTTAAGTGCTAGCTCTGCTGGCCAGCTCTGCTTCACAAACTGAAGAACACACAAAAGCAATTAACTAAAAAGATACACTGGCGCACATGTGCACTAACTCCACCCACACACAACTTGTTTACAAAGAATTAAGAATGTGCTGCTTGCCCCCCCCCCCCCCC
>NW_007731302.1:105966-117869 GCF_000696425.1 Galeopterus variegatus | reverse complement strand
CCCCCCCCCCCCCCCCCCCCCCCCCCCGCACCAGACCTGAGTTGAGGGAGCCTGACTGAACTATTCTATTTTCCCCACACCAATGTATCAAATAAAAATTTTAAGCACACTGTATTAGTCCATTTCTGTTGCTTATAACAAAATACTTGGAAATGGGTTATTTGTAAGAAAATGAAATTTTGTTGCTTACACTTTCAGAGGCTGGGAAGTCCAAAGTCCAGAAAACACGTCTGGTGAGGGTCTTCTCTGGTGTTGGTTTTACAGCAATATAGGGGTCTCACATGGCAGAAAATAGTGGAGCTGAGAGGAGAGACTCTCCCATGCTTTCCTTTTAAAGGACTCAGAACCACACCCATGACCACCATCAAACCATCAACTTAATCACTTCTTCAAGGCTCCACCTTTCAATTGCCATTATAGGATTTCCCACCTTCAACAATCACAGTGGGAATTAAGCTTCTAATATATGGAATTTGGGGGACACAAATCAATCTATCCACAGCACACACTGTATCTGTTTTCAATTTTGCTCTGTCCTCTGAAGCCAGAGGAAATCTTTTCAACATGCAAACCATGTCCCCTCCCCTGCCCCACATCCTTCAGTCACTCCCCATTGTCTTCAGGATAAATTCTAATACCTTACTTTGGCTTATAAAGGGCTATATGATCTCATCCCACTTATCTCTCTATCCTCACAACCCCTTCACACTCTAGCTAAGCCAAACTCCTTTTGTTTTCTCAAATTCATCATTCACCTTGCTTCCCTCTGCATTCCTCCTTCAAAATTTGGTTGGTTACCACAGTGCTGTGCTGGTGAATGTTTGGGGGGGGGAAGGGGAAGAGCCCCGATTTGCAGCATTTGTCAATTTCCATGGTATAAATAACTCTCACCATGGCTGATTTCAAGCTACCAATGTGATGTCACAGAACATGGAATTGGGAAGCAATATTCACAATGGGTCCTGGAGAGTGGGTACGTGCTAGCTGCAGCAGCACACCATTGGGCTAAATTCTATGAATCCTTCAGATTCTGGCTCAGCTGTCTTCTCTAAGGATGCTTTCTTGATCATGCCATATGCTTCCATTGCTGCCTGTTCTTAGCCCGTTTGCACACTTATCACATAACACTGTAATTTCTGTGTCTCTGTCACTACTGCAAATCTGTAAGCTCCTTAGAGGCAGGAACAGTGTCTTGTTCACCATTTTCTCTCCATAGCCTTCCAGAGTGCTTAAGACATAGTGGTTCCTCAATAAATATTTTATGAATAAATAACTAAACAACTAAAATCCAATAACTAACTGCAAATACTTACTTTGTTCCAGCCACTGTACTAAATTGATTTATATGTATTACCTCATTTAATTTTCCTCAAGAACCTATGGCACAGATATTTGATCACTGCCATTTTACAGATGAGAAAGATTGAGGCTTAGAGCAGCTAAGTAACTTGCTCAAAGTCACACAGTCAAATAGTAGTGGAGCCATATACAAATTCACGCAGTGTGACATTACCTCAAACACTTATCCTTTATGTGGCACTGACTTATTTTCATTTCAGGTTGAATAAAACTACCACTTTTTGTATAGTTGGTATCTGTGAGGAAGATATGAGATCTAAGTCACTTTAATTCAGGGCTGTACAGAGGAACAGACTCAAACACTGTCACTGACAAATTAGTGCAGAGCTAATGGTAAGCATTTGGCAATATGGCCCCTTAAAATATTCATTTACTATTGAACAGTAATGCCATTTCCCAGAAAATAATCAGAAATATGAACAACACATTGGTGCCAAAATATTATTCCTAATGGTTTTAAAACTAACCTTTTGGCTTTAGAATAGCTTTAATTTTACAGATAAATTGCAAAGATAGTGCAGAGGGTCTCCATATATACCGCATCCAGTTTCCCCATTATGAACACCATATATTAGTATGGTACATTTGTCACAATGAATGAACTCATATCGATACATTTTTATTAACTAAAATGCATACTTTATTCAGATGTCCTTAGTTTTTACCTAATGACCTGTCATTGTTCTGGGATCCCATCTGAAATACCATTACATTTAGTCATCTTGTCTTTTTAAGCTCTTCTAAGCTGTGAGTTTCTCAGACTTTCCTTGTATTTGATGACCTTGACAATTTTGAGGAACACCGGTCACATGTTTTGTAAGACTCCCCTCTATTGTGATTTTTCTGATGTTTTTCACTTGATTGGACTGAGATTATGGGTTTTAGGGAGGAAAACCACAGAGGTAAAATGTCATCCACACCACATCATATCAAGGATACATACTATCAAAATGACCTCACTGTTGATATTAGTCTTGATCACCAGCTGAAGTGGTGTTTGTCAGGTTTCTCCACTGCCAAGTTATTCTTTTTTCTCCCTTTTCTTTTTTTTTTTTTTTTTTCCTTTTTGTCTTTTTTCGTGTCCGGCAACGGATCGCAACCCTCAGTGTCGCGCCCGAACCGGACCGGGACCGGCAACGGGATCGCAACCCTTGGCGCTGCGCCTGCACCTCGCTCAGCCAGTGAGCAGGAACCGGTCTGTATGTGGGATCCGAACCCTCGATGGGAGCGCCGCCGCGCTCCCAAGCAGCGCACTGTAGCAGTGCGCCACCGGGCTGGCCCTTTTTTCTCCCTTTTCATACTCTACTCTTTGGAAGAAAGTCACTAAGACTAACTCACATTTAAGAAATAGGAAATTTATGCATACACTATAAGGCAGATAATTAATTTACATAAATTATTTGGAGTTTTTGGTATGGAAGAAATGCCTATTTTTCTCATTAATTAATTTATTTAATCATTCATTTATAAGGGTATAAACTCAGCAATATTTAGTTTATACATTGGGTTATAATCTAATGCTTCTTTATTTTGTTGCTCAACTTGTTCCAGCCTTGACCATTGGAAGCTCTTTAAGTTGATTTCTGTGTCCCTTTGACATGGCCCATGATTGTGGTTTTTAAGGCACTTCCTTATTTCCTGACACCACTCAATACTCCAGGCTCACCTTACATATTTCCCGTCCTAGTCCTAGAATCAGTCATTTCCTCCTAGAGCCCTTGTTTCTTTTACTGAAATGGTATTAGAAACCAAGATTTGGGCACTAGGTGGGCTTGTTGTTATGGGGGTGTCCTTGCTTCTGGGCCCTCTTAGCTGACAGAGTAAGGACATAGATATGTATATACCAACGCCTGTATATACACATATTAATAAATATTTCTATATGTAACCATCTGTATCTATATTAAACTTATCATGAGTTCATACTGATGTCTCTGACTCTAATCTATTACCACATGGATCATTTTAGCCCCCAACCCTTGCTTATCTGTAACCTCACATTCCAGCTGTGAGAAACCTGCTTCTCACCCTCCACCTTCTATTTATGTAATTCTTCAATTCCAGTCTATATGTGTAATTGGTTCAGAATTGACAATTTATACCTCCATGGAAACAGTTTTATCAATGAGAGTGCAATACTTATGTATTTTGCCTTTAGTCTTTTTTTTAAATAAGCACTTCCACCTTTATTGTGTTATTTCCTGCTGTGTTTTCACAGAGCAGAGCAGATATTGTAATCTCTACTGTCACAGGTGAAGACATGTAACTGCAGAGAGGGTTATCTGCTGAGGTCACATGGTTGGTGAGTGGCACAGTAGCCAGTCAGCTGTCCTGAGAGCTTCCATCCACTGAGTCATAGGTCTGCACTCTGCTGGCTCCTCGAAAATACCATTACTACAGAAGAGCATTGGCCTTACAAGCAGCTCTATAGCTGAGGTTTAGAGAGAAGGTGGCCTGGATTTAATAACAGTTCTGTATCTGATTTTTTTTTTAATGTTTAGATAGAAAATTATCTTCACAACATTCAAATGAAGGATAACATTGCAAGTTGAATTTAAAGTCAATTGATAAGGAGCAAATTTAACACACAAAGATCGTCATCCTTAATGCATAAAGAACTCTTAAAAATGAATTAGAAAAATTGTAGAAATGTGGTGAAAGACACGAGCAGACAAGTCACACATCCCAAAGCACACGTGGCTAATAAATACATTCTAAGATGTTCTTTTTTTTTTTTGTCTTTTGTCTTTTTCCGTGTCCGGCAACGGATCGCAACCCTCAGTGTTGCCCCCGCACCGGACCGGGGACCGGCAACGGGATTGCAACCCTCAGCGTTGCCCCCGCGCCTCGCTCAGCCAGTGAGCTGGAACCGGTCTGTATGTGGGATCCGAACCCTCGGGCGGGAGCGCCGCTGCGCTTCCCAAGCGGCGCACTTATCCAGTGCACCACCGGGCCGGCCCTCAGCGGGGGTGCTGGCCCACGGCCCCTGTCTCAGGACCCTGGTCTTGCTCCATTGTTTGTCTGGTTGTGGGTGGGGATGGGGCAGCCCACAGCCCCCAACTCAGGACCCCTGGTGTTCTCCGTTGCTTGCTTGGATGCAGGCAGGAGCAGGGTGGCCCGTGGCCCCCATCTCAGGACCACAGGCATCCTCTGTTACTTGCCTGGATTGACTTTTATCTTATAGACTCCACTTACTTTTAAAGTTATATAGGTTAGAATCTTTTTCTCACCCCCTTAGTAATCTGCACTGAGCACTTAAGATTCATCCATGTCTTTACAGTGGCCTTGATATTTCATTCCTTTTACTGCTGAGTTATATTACATAGAGTGGTTGTACCACAGTTTATCCATTCACTTGTTGAAAGCAGTCTTAGTTGCTTTCAGGTTTTGGTGATTATAAATTATCCATGGTTTTTAAAAACAATTGCTAATCATTGAAAATACAAAAAATATTTCACATCAAGCAAATATTTGAGTACACAATATGAATAGTACATCCAGAACATGATTTATTAAAAGAGTTTTTAATGGCAATGGGAAAAGTAAAATAAATGTAAGACATAAAGCTTATATATTTGGTATGTTCTCAATGATATAAAACATGAATATGTATCTGTATCTGGAAGGAAATACAGCACAATGTTCATGAAGGTTATTTCTGGGGATTGAAATAATGGGTGATAATTACTTATTTTTTATTTATTTATTTTTTAAATTTTATTTTGTCGATATACAATGTGGTTGATTATTGTGGCCCATCACCGAAACCTCCCTCCCTCCTCCCTCTCCCCCCTCCCTCCCAACACTTAATATAATTCTCTCTAGGTCCGTCCATGTAATTGCAAATGGCAGTATTTCATTCTTTTTTATAGCTGAGTAGTATTCCATTGTGTAGATATGCCACGTTTTCCGTATCCACTCATCCAATGATGGACATTTGGGCTGGTTCCAACTCTTGGCTGTTGTAAAGAGTGCTGTGATGAACATTGGGGAACAGGTATACCTTCGAGTTGATGATTTCCATTCTTCTGGGTATATTCCCAGCAGTGGAATAGCTGGGTCATATGGTAGATCTATCTGCAATTGTTTGAGGAACCTCCATACCATTTTCCATAGAGGCTGCACCATTTTGCAGTCCCACCAACAGTATATGAGAGTTCTTTTTTCTCTGCAACCTTGCCAGCATTTATCATTCAGAGTCTTTTGGATTTTAGCCATCTTCACTGGGGTGAGATGGTATCTCAGTGTGGTTTAGGGAAGGGGAGGGAAGTCGGGAAGTATTTGGGTGGGGGTCATGGGAAATAATTGCAATTTGTGGTAATGGGCATACTGATAGTATTGATGTGATCATCACATCTTGGGCACAGGTGATGGTCAGCTTTGTATCCCATGAATATGCACCATCAATACAAATAAACAAATAAATAAATAAATTTAACCATTTAGCCATTAAAAGAAGAAGAAAAAGAAAGAATTTCTTCTAAATTCACAGATGCTTAGGAGCAATGTAAATGTCTTAAAAAAAGTAATAATTAGCCTGTGTGAAAAATATGGAAAACTATTTAATAAGTAATTATCTCTCACTGATATTTGTATTGATTATGCATATTCATGGGATACAAAGCTGACCATTACCCGTGCCCAAGATGTGATGATCACATCAATACTATCAGTATGCCCATTACCACAAATTGCAATTATTTCCCATGACCCCCACCCAAATACTTCCCGACCTCCCTCCCCTTTCCTCCCTCCCCCCAACTCAGCAACCCTAGGTATGTGCTCTCCCTCTGCAAGTCCAACCCACCACTGTGGTCTTTCTTCCCTTCCTTCTTTCTCTCTTAGTTCCCACCTATGAGTGAGGACATACAGTATTTTTCCCTCTGTGCCTGGCTTATTTCACTTAAACATAATTTTCTCCAAGCTCATCCATTAATTTCAACACACACCCGTAACCATGTTGGAAGTTCTACAATTGATGAAAATGGATACCTCCAGCTGGCTGTCAACAATTGGGCTTTGCTCTGGGCAGATTTATTTTGAAAGAAACACTTTTGAAATGGAGAGAGAATCATGTCAATAGAGTATAAAATGGTTTTTGTTAATTTCTGACTTAGCAATGTTTTCCACAAACCTAATTCTTCTGTAAGCTATGTTTTCCAAGTCAATGGAGGTTGCTTACCATTTTCTGAGCTTTTATTTTGTTATAAGAAGTGTAATAATTGCTGGATTTCTAAAGGCAAAAAATCCCCAGTCAGTCTGTACATTCAAGAAGTTTGTAGTCTAGCAAGAGAGGTAGGAACACAAATAGCTCTCTCTAAAACTATGTGATAAATAATATTCTAGAGTTGGGAAACAGCACTGGTACTCAAAGGAGACAGACACCTCACCATGTTTCTTAAGCTTTTCTCCTACTTTTTTTTTGTTTGAAACTGGAAGAAGAAAAAAAAAAGTTTTTTTTAAAGTTCAAAGTGAACTTTTAGACATAGATAATTGCCAATATTTTACCATGTGTCAGAAGTCAGTGTCAATGTCATGTCAATGTTAATGTCATTTCTGAGGAACTAAAGGCACTGGGAAGGACCCAACAGAAACATTCCCAACTGCTTGTCCGTAGTAATTCTTTAATTTCGTATCATTTCTGATTGGTACAGATGACGTTGGAATGATATGGATGATTTGAGGACTGCTAAGCATTTGGGTAATTTTAAAATTAATTGCTGAGAAGTCCATGATATTGCTGTTGAAAGACATCTACTCTTCATAGTACAGAGCACAGACCTAAATTTGTTAGAGGAAAAGGGCTGGAATGACTTTAAGTAATGAGGCTGATTCACTCTTCATAGGACAAGCTTCCTCACCCCAGGCACAAATCTTACTTTGTTGTGCTTGTGCTTAGAAGTTCAGAAGCAAAGTACATTGAAAAAACACTGATTATATATTATCATACATGGTCAGAAATCTGAGATTGTACTTGAAGTGAAAGATTGTTACATGGTAGTCTTTAGACATCTTCTATTGGCCACAAAAGGCTAGGACTCAGGTAGTAGGTGGAAACAACTCAGCAATATCAGTAGGTAGACGCTTATGTAAGAAAAATGTTCAATATGCATAAATATATGTCTGGATGTATTATGGGCACATATAATCACCTTCCTATAATTTTTGTATGATTTAAAAACATTATGGATTGTGTTAACAAACATTATGAATTGCTGTAAACAAGAAATCCTATCATTATTTCAGCTGTGCTTTGACAAACAGTCCTTAACTTATAAGGGCTCTGCTTTCTAAGAGTTAAGGTTAGGGCCACAGTCTGGACCTCATATAACATTCCCTCATAGAAATAATACTGCAAATATTAAAGCAGAAGTTGGAAGCCCTTGTTTATTGGATTAATTTGTTTTATGCATCAGTCTGTGTTTCAAGTTGTTATGCAAATTTAAACACAACATAAAAGTATAAAGAGTATTATTTAAAAATACTATTCAGTTTGAGTGAATTATAACATTTTGCCATATTTGGTTCAGATTTTAAAAACTCATTAAACATTGTAAGGAAGAGTTTTCTTGGAAAGAAAAAAACTACCTCACTGCTCACACTATATTCAAAAGCAACTCTTGCTAAATTCCTTCAAATTTTGAACCTGGCTTAAATGAGCTCTCATGATTTGGTTCCTACTTACCTCTCCAGCCTCCTTGTTTGCCACCTCTGCTCCATTCCAACTCCAGATATACTGCACTTCAGCCATATTGCATTTCTTTTCATTTCTGGAGGGAGCCCTGCTTTTTCTCACTTCTTTACTTTAGCATCGTTATTCCCTATGCCTGGAGCACCTTCCCATCTGCCTCCTTTCCTGAGCAATTCCTATCCAGATCTTAGTCTGTATGTCCTCTGAAAGTTTCATCTAACATCCAAGTCAGGTGCATTCCTAGGGTTCTTTCTCCAATGGAGTGTTTTTCTCTTTTCTGTACCCGGTACTGGTTAAAACAGTGAAGGTAATAAACATGGCAGATAATAGTAAAGAAACAAAAATATGTATCTTATTATTTATGAGAATTTTTGAAGATTTGCCTTAAATAGTAAGTTGACAGCTACTGATCTGTCGAAAGTTATATATAATATAAAGTTATTTTATAATATTCAAGTAACTCTGGTCACATACTACTTTGCACTAGTTTTTCACATACTTACCAGTATGTATATATACATATACCACAAAGACGAAAAAATTTTTTAAAGACTTAGAAGCATATTGGGTATCTCTCATCTCTCTCCTGCAGTACCAGAGTGCCATGTTTCTTATCTATAGAATATCATTTACTGCCTAATTATAGAAAGTTGTCTGAGTATATATTATAAATTCAAATACAATATAACTTTTTGAGTCTGGAACATTTACCTAATATTCCACACAATACCCAGCACAACGTCAGCACATAATAGTTACTCAATTAATTATTGGCTTACAACTAAATTTTTAAAATGAAAAGTAACTAATGTATAGAAAAAAACCTTGAAAATAAATGGTTATAAATTGTGAAAGCTTAAAAAGAGACTTTCTATAATTGAACCCAAGAACAAGTTTCTCCTTATACTTTGGAAATTGTTCTCTCTCCAAATATTTATTGAGGATTCTGTGTTTCTGGTCTTGAATTCACAATGGTGAACAAAACAAATACAAAAGTTTTTATTTAGTGCAGACTCAGAGATTACGAAAATAAATCAATTATTGATGCAGAGAATATGACAAGAATAAACAAATAATAAGGGAAAAGAGGTGCTTCTTTAGATTGCATGGTTAGAAAAGGCCTCTCTGAGGAAGACATATTTAACTTGAGAACCAAAGTTTGAATCAAAGGGAGGTGTATTCAGAGATGGAGGTTGTTGTTTTTTACAAAGGGAGAGAAAGAGAGTCTTATTGAAGCTAAACAATATGCTGACCATACAGAGCTTTTTAGAAAAAGCTATAGAGTGTAGGGGAAAACACCAACATAATTCTGAGGTTCTATGATTTAATGCTATTTTTCTTTCTGAGGTTCCTTGACTAAATGATATTTATCCTTTTCTGTGTGTGTGTCCCCTGTTACTCAATATATTAATTTGAAAAAGAACTTCATATATATGCTTATGTTTTAAAAGTGACATATATGAATACTCTCCTTGTTTCTAAGATGCACTATGACCAGATATGAGGGGTTTAAATGATAAGGGAAAATCTCATTTACAACCATTTGGGAGGTAATACTGGAGCTCTCAGAGTTTGTTATGTTACATGTGGATTTTGCCACATCCATCAAATGGAGCACTCTTCGTGATGCAAGAACATTTTAATAATGACACTTGATAGAATGACTTCTGCTAGTACTTAATGCAATCAAATTAGAATATATTTACTGAGCATTGGCAACGACTTTTAAGGTCATGTAAACCAAGCACCAGATCTGTTCAAGAATCCCCATAAAGTCTCTCAGATTATACATTTATGCTTGTAGTATTAGAAGATTATTACCGCTCAAGTTTGGCTGTTCTATCATCGGGCAACTCTAGTTTGAAAGCTTTTTCTTATGTTACTATAAAATCTTGCTTTTGGTAAACACTCATTTTGTTCTTAGAGCAACACAGAACAAGTGTTCTTCTTTTTCTTACTTCATATAATTCCCAAACTGTGTGTGAATGCAATTCAATTTCTACATTATTCGTTCTCTAGCTAAACATCATTTCAGCCCCTTTGACTTTCTTTGATGAATTGGACTCTCTTTGATGAATTGGTCTATCTCTTACTGAGTGGATAATCTTCCTATATTCTAGATATTCTATACTTGACTTCATAGAATTACTCTTTTCAGTCACTGTAAATCCTCTGGTTGATTCAAATTATCATTCACAGCTCTCAGGCACTTGTTAATTTCCTTCCTAAGAAAATTTATTTTCTTACCAAAGAAAAATTAAGTAGGTTTGACCTGTAGAGAGCTATGAGTTCTTTAAAAGTTTTTTGACTTTCAACAGCCATATGTTTTTCCTTGATACTTTTTCTTTTTTCAGTGTTATGATTGAACGTGTTTACAGATTCTACCAACTTGAGATTTCTGGCAAAGATTTTTATCAATGAGTATGTTTGAAGAAGTAACGGCTGTGTTTCCCAGAAAAATGTATTTCAACAGTCTTCCAGTGGGTGAAATCTTATTAGATGGAGATGGTTTTCTGTAGAATGGTTTTAAAAGGAAAGTAAAGGGCTATTTTCAGTGAGTATAAATGCTTCATCTAGAAGACAACAATATATTGTGAGCTGTTGAAATCATTGGTTTCCAATTTGAGCTAGGCAGGTGCCCCGAGAATTCCTTGGAGTTCCCCACACAACCAGCATTGGGGAATGCTGTTAGGTATTGTGAGCTGTTGAAATCATTGGTTTCCAATTTGAGCTTGGCAGGTGCCCCGAGAATTCCTTGGAGTTCCCCACACAACCAGCATTGGGGAATGCTGTTAGCACCTACCCCAACTGGGGCTGCTCCACTTTTGTTTTTTCTTTAAGCTGAGCTGTGTCATAAGATTTAGTTGAAGAGATGCTAAAATTATTTTGAAAACCACTGGAACCTTTTGAATATTTTGGATACTATCTTAGGATTTTTCCTTATAAATATTGGAATATTCTTATTAAACCTCGGGCTTAAGATGAGATCCTTTGTGACACTGAAATTATACATATAATGATTCATAAAGATGCCACCTACAAGGGCTAATGACACTTAATGAAGAAGTAAGGATTAGGAATAGGTAAACTCAGGAACTGCTGGGACTGTGCTGTCATGCAAATGTCCTTGATAATGAGGAAAGAGGAATGAGCTGTGTAGAAATAGAATTATTCCTGTACAGAATGCTTTTTAAAGGTTCCCCAAGGCTGTGCAGCTCTTTAAATCAGCAAGCCCCTTTTTACTTTCAATCACAAAGTGGAGAAAGCATCTCCTTTTGTCTTTTTTTCTTTCAAGAAATCCAAACTATAAGCATTGTTGAGTCATATCTCTTTGAGGAGTGAAATGTCATCCTTTGTAGGTTGAATGTAGAAGATTTACAAAAAAAAAGAAAAAAAAAAGAAGTAGAGAAATGGATCATAACAGCATTGGATTTAATATTTTCTTCATTTTACAATGTTCTGCCTTGCTTGACATGTTTACTTTACAAACACTCATATTCCTGGCTCAGAGTTGCTCTCTGAACACCATGGTGCATAATTAATGTCAAGGTGGAAAGCGATTATGCTGCAAGTGCTGCTCCCTAGGCTCTGAAGAACATTTTTAAAGCCAATTTAGGTCACACATGGTTCAGTCTCTTAGAAATTTTTCTTAATTGTTCAGCTAAAGAGAAAGCTTCAGGGCATTTATTAACAGACATTCCAATGGGCTGTGGATCCTAGGGTGTGTGAATGTGCTGGGAGGAGAGTACAGTATCTCACAGGGTGCAGTGGAGGGGGGGATTGTTGCAGTAGAGAGAGACCCCAAAGAAGGTTATTTATTTTTTTAAGACTCAGAAATCTAAGGAAAACAACA
>NW_007731302.1:98976-105891 GCF_000696425.1 Galeopterus variegatus | reverse complement strand
TCAGCTAAAGAGAAAGCTTCAGGGCATTTATTAACAGACATTCCAATGGGCTGTGGATCCTGGGGTGTGTGAATGTGCTGGGAGGAGAGTACAGTATCTCACAGAGTGCAGTGGAGGGGGGGATTGTTGCAGTAAAGAGAGACCCCAAAGAAGGTTATTTATTTTTTTAAGACTCAGAAATCTAAGGAAAACAACAGAGTAAAGATTACAATTTAGCCAAAAATTCTATGACAAATTATGTGCTGTTTTAAAGAAGAAAACTGTTTTTTTTTTTTCTTTCACCCCACTAAGCTTCTGACATTCACATGGCAAGGAACATGTCAGGTTAGGAACCCAGATACAAAATACATTTTTAAATGGACCATTTATTTTATGTTCAGTTGTCATTCACTGCTCTTTCTGAACCCCCTGTTGACTGGGAGATAGGCTAACAAAGCTTGCAGCCTCGATCTGTTAAAAAAAAAAACCTAAGACAGTTAAATTTAACAAAATTGACCAAGAAATAGGTTCTACAATTGGACAGCACTCTAGAACAAAAATGGTTCAGAATGCCCCATCCTACCACACGCCTAGGTCTTATTTATAACCAGAGCAAAAGAAGTGACATACAGAAACAACCTGATTGGCTACAGTTGGCATTTACCTAACATGGTCATCTTTTGGCAACTTTCAGCCTCTGATTGGCTGGAGGTTCAGTTGCTGTGATTGGCTGAGATTTAGTTGCTGGTTACAAGGGTATATTCCTGGGTTAGGTTGCAACTTGCTTGCTTATGAAGCTAGGTTACAGTTCACTGTGTATGGAGACAACATTTGATTGAATTTATTACCCAAGAACATTTTGGGCCAAGCCAATTTAAGAAGTCAATGAAGTCAACATGATAAAAATATCTCAAGCTTCTTTTGGCGTCTATAGTCATCAAGGCTGGAGCCAGAAAGTGTGCTGTCCTGGAGGTGACAGTCAGTGATCCTTGTGGGGAAAGGAAGAAAATGGGCATTCCTTTAGGTTTTTCATCTGCACAGAGGACTACACCAATCAAGAATAGGCTAGCACTAGATGGCACCTCCTTCCTTCCATTTCTGTCTTCCCAACCTCCCAACTTCATCACATAATACACATCATATTGCCACACAATTTTTCTTAAATAATGTATGAACATAATAAATACTCCTCATATATAATCACCATGTGTCTTAAGTAAGTACTTAAAAAGTCATGCCAAAGACTGGGATTCTTCTGCAAGAGATTTGGTGAGGGAATGCTCCCAGGTGAAACCTGTAAAGGCGTGAGGGAAACAGGAGAGGGTTGGGGGACGAGCTCTGCCAACATCTGGATTCTGATAAAGTTCAGTCTTAGCCCAATTCAGCAGGAGGATTGGGACCTTAGCACCACATGCTTGTCCCACCTTGAGGCAAGGAAGTTAGTATTTTCTATTCCAGCATCAGTCAGTTATTGGCCATGGTTCGCCCCCAGAAGGAGAGCATAACCTCTCGCACCTCTCTAGGGTGTTGGCTCCAGTTAGACTCCTGAAGGCAATTCTCATAAGAAGGATGCATCTGTGAACTGCTAGCAACCAAAACAGTTGGGGGTGGAGGAACACTCAGGTAAAGGACATCTTGCCAACAAGGGCACCAACAGCATCTACTATACCATGCAAAATATCTATCTTGTCTAGCAATTTGTTTATGACAGGGGTACCCTGGGATCTATCACAGATAAGCTAAATCTTTGTGTAAAGAGAATTATTGGAGATATATGGCAGGGGTCAACAAACACTTACTGTAAAGGGCCAGATATTTTATACCTTGTGGGCCAGATGGTCTCTGTTGCAACTAAAACAACAACTCTGCTGTTGTAGCATTAAAACAGCTATATAACAGCCATATTGACAATATATAAACTAATAAGTAAGGCTGTGTTCCAATAAAACTTTAGTTACAAAATCAGGTGGGGGACTGGATTTAGCCTATGGGCTGTAGTTTGCTGGCCTTTGGTACAGGAGATAAAGCAGAGAGGAATTGCTGGACATAATCACAGACCCCTCAGCCCCTTTCTGCGCAGAATGTGAGTCAGGTAATTGAAAAAAAATTCTAGGAGTCGTTGGTAAAATAGACATGCTTTATTTCAACATGGACTCTGCCTGTCACTGGTCCAGAGCTTTGTCTTTTTATACCAAAAGTACACAATAGTGGCAACAAGCCAAGGAATATATGGGTGTGCATGCGCAGTAATACTACTCTTATGTAATTTATTTATAACAGACGTGCTGAATCCAGCCAGATATGAGGCGAGAGGGGCCTGACCATACTAACTCCATTTTCCTCACAGGAATAATCACTGTTCCTAATTCATCTATCCTCCTAAAGAAGCATTAATGTTTTATTTCTGATAAAAAATTTTTAACTAACATATTTTCTAATTTTGGTTGGGAGTATAGGCTTTGCAGTTTTAAAGAACCAAAATTTTACTTTTGCTACTTTCTAGGCCATCCATTTCAGAGGATTATTTTGAGGAATAAATAAGAGATGTATCTAGTGTACTTATAAAATCGTGGCTGGCACTTAGTAAGTGCTTAATCAATGGTACTTTATCATTGTTGGTCTTTCCCATGGAATATTGTTTTATAATTACTTCCCTGGCATTAATCACTATTTTTATTCAGTGTCTGATTTACTTTGAGACACATTATGAGAGTGATGATTAAGTTTTGCAGAATAAATATGACTCAATGGTACTTTATCATTGTTGGTCTTTCCCATGGAATATTGTTTTATAATTACTTCCCTGGAATTAATCACTATTTTTATTCAGTGTCTGATTTACTTTGAGACACATTATGAGAGTGATGATTAAGTTTTGCAGAATAAATATGACTGCCAAAGGAAAGGTCTGTTTTCTCACATCAAGTTGACCCAAGATCAAGACACATGCTTGTGATTTCTCAGTTTTTCCCTTTCTCTTTCTCAGCAGAGATAGATGGAATAAAGATTTATAACAGATCTTTATCTAGAGATGGAATTGATGTTGGGGAGGAATGAAGCTGGATGGGAGTCTGGCAGAAAATCAGACATATAAGTGGATCCTATTTGCTATAGTTACCAGAGGGGAAAAATGGGAATCACCTGAGAAGGCACCTTAACTTGGCCAGTCATATGGTCCGCACTTGCTTCAATTACTCTCTGAATGCCTGATTGAGTTTCTAACTCCATTGTAAGTCAAAAAACTTTCCACTTGTTTCATTTACCTTCCACTAGAGGATGGAGGCAAGCCTTGGATTGGGAGCTTGATTTAAAATAGAGCTGTCTGTCTGTGTTTCTCAGGCAGGAAAAAAATGTGAGCAAAATTTTTTCTTGTCTCTAAGGATCCTGTGGAGTTGGCTCCTGTTCCAGACAAAGCTGGAAGGCCCAGCGCTGCTGATACAGATTCACTGAGGAAGTATTCTCCTTAGAGGCAGGACATCCGTCATTACTTGCTGGCTGGGCTTTCTCTTCCCAGACAACTACACGATGTCCAAATTGGACACACAATTCTGCATCAGCCCAGAGGAAACAAATGGCACCCCTTTGGTGAGTTAAATGGATTGGACTATCTAAGGGAATCTGTTTTATGGAATCATTTGGCTTACTGAACAGCTTCATATCACAGATAAATGAAATCCTACAGAAAAGGAGCCAAACCTGCTTTTTAGTTATTTTTCAGAAGTAGAGCCATTTGTTGCCAGAAAAAAGTTCAGCTTCATGATAATGGGGAACAGTGGACTTTGAGAGCACTGGACTGGGAGTATTCTTTGTTTTCCAGTTTCTCATCATGGCTGTAAACACCTTAGTCTCATATCACTTCCCCTCCCACGTACACTCCCCAGTTACATTGACTTTCTCTTTGTCCCTCAATTCTATCAAGTGTGTGCCATTCCAGGGACTTTCCACTTGCTGTTATCTTGCCTGGAACATACTCTCCCCACATCTTTTCAAGACTGGTCCTTTGTGATCATTGATTCAGCTCAAATGTTGCTTTATTGGAGAGTTCTTTGCTGACAACTCTCTCTAAAGAGGCACTCACATTACTCCCTGGTACATTATTCTGAATTATTATCTTCATAACTGTCTTCATTATCTAGAACTCCCTTATTTATTTGCTTACTTGTTTATTGTTTGATTTTCCCTTCTAAAATATAAGTTTTATGAGGACTCTACTGTCTGTGTCCTTAGCTTTTAGAACCATGCCTGATACAAGGTAATCCTTAATTAGTAATTGCTGAAAAAATGGATGAAAGAATAAGTCAGATAACCTGAATCATGTTCAAAATTAGTGTTGCAAAAATTAGAAAATTTTATATTCTTTCTGGGTCAAGTTTTCCCAAAATAAAGGGATTAGAGTATTAAAGAATTTATATTTTTATATTTTATGATTCTGTGGGGATTTTTTTCCCCACTGACTTCAAATTTTGCTAGCCATACAAAAAGTAGGGGGAAGAGGAATGGGTAAAGTGTCATGAAAATCAATTACAATGTATATTGAAAAGTTAAAAAAAATTTAAAAAATATGGTAATATTGGGATCACAAATTGTTCTGCATCTTTCTCTGTGGCTATGTCCTCACAAGGCCAAAGTAACTAATAAATTACATCAATTCTGTTATTTGATATCACAAAAAGCCTGCTTATTTTTAGGTTGTATAAACACAATTCCAATAATAGTTAAAGATTTAACTAGAATAGTTGACCTTTAAAATCCTGAGATATAGGATAAAAATATTAATTTTCTCAATTGTCAGCAGGTAGAACTGGCCTTTAGTAATGATAGTGAAATACGGCATGCTCACGAGAGTTTATGCCAATAACATTTAAGAAATAGCCAACTTTGACTTTGATTTTGGGTTCTTGAAGATGACAGAAAATCTCTCCTAACACACATCTCCACATGGAGCATCGGCCCTGTCATTTATCTTGAAGATCACACTCTTATCAGTAGGATGCTGAATTCCTCTTTCTGGAAGACTGTAGTTGTCTTGTCTAATTGCTCATTTCTGTGCTGCAATCACATGCTCTGTGGTGGTGGTCGATATTATTTGGTTGACTATTTGTTCACACTCTTAATTCTGTGCACATAGCAGTGTATATAATTTTAGAAACCAAAGAAAGCATTTTTATCAGTATATTTCATTGTTGCTCACAAGTATTTATTAAATGTGTACTATGGGGGAATGTAGGCAAGAAAGTAGACAACATGGACCCTTTCCTGATTTATGCTCTGTATTAGACATACTAAGCATTAATTAAACACCTACTATTTACTATGCATCAGCTGGACACTTTTCTTTAATTATGCCATCTGCTTCTTAAAACCACCGTCTTAGTCAGGGTTCTCCAGAGAGACTGAACCAATAGGATATAGAAGAGGGGATTTATTAGGGGAATTGTGAAGGTTGAGGAATCCCACAATAGGCCATCTGCTAACTGTATGCTGGTAGCACGGCTCGGTCCAAGTCCAGAAACCTTAGAACCAGGGAAGTTTACAGTGTGAGTCTTGGAACCTAAAAACTGAAAAGCCCTGGGTTCTGATGTCTATAGACAGCAGAAGAGTCTATCCCAGCTCCAGTGGGTAGAGATTCACCTTTTTCTCCATTTATTGTTCTCTCTGGGCCCCCAGTGCATTGAATGGTGTC
This sequence comes from Galeopterus variegatus, assembly GCF_000696425.1. Taxonomy (NCBI): domain Eukaryota; kingdom Metazoa; phylum Chordata; class Mammalia; order Dermoptera; family Cynocephalidae; genus Galeopterus; species Galeopterus variegatus. The sequence continues at coordinate 100,229 of NW_007731302.1, read as the reverse complement.
CGCCCATGTTGAGGGCTGGTCTTTCCCACCTCCTCCACTCAGACCCACATGCTAATCTCTTCTGAAAATCATGCTAATCTGTTCTAGAAACACCCTCATAGACACACCCCCAAAAATTCCTTTACCAGGTTTCTAGGTATTCTTTAATCTAATCAAGTCGACACCAAGAATTAACCATCAAAACCAGCATGCATTAAAGGTGTTATTGTCCAAACCTGGCAGATGAGAAAATTGAAGATTGAAAGTTCTTGCAATTTTCCCAAGATTGATTATGTCAAAGCTAGAACTTAAAATTAGTTTTCTTTTTGCGTGGTAGAAGTTATTTAAAGAAACAAAGGATAAGTATCCAAAACATATAAAGAACTACAAAACAATGAGGAAAAGATAAACTGGCCAACAAGAAAATGAGCATAGTATACGAACAGGAAGAAGTTAGTGAACAGCAGTTGCCTTTAAGGTGAATGTTTCCTCAACATGGAGGAGAGAAAGTAACATTTTACTCCAAACCCATTTCTCCGAATTTCATACAGTATGTGTATGTTTTATCTTTTCAGAAACGCATATAAAAGTGTTACTGAAAATAAAAATAAATAAAAGAAAATAAGTTGTGCTTTATATTTAGCCACATATAATAAAGTACCCTATGTTTTCCTATAAGATTATGTATTTACTGAGACGTGCAGAGACAACGTAGAACTGATTTTTGCATTTCCTTCTTTCCTATGCCAATGTATAGGACAGTGCATTGTTTCCGAATATATTTGTGCATTGAACAAAGCCAGTTTTATGGAGGCAATGATCATTTCTTTCTTTTTTTTTTTTTTGGCAGCTGGCCAGTACAGGGGTCAGAACTTATGACCTTGGTGTTTCAAGGCAGTGCTCTAACCAACTGAGCCAACCAGCCAGCCTGGCAATGGTCATTTCTTACGTTGTCTCTTACAATCTTCCACACATCCATGCTACGTGAGAACTGGTGTTTGATAAGTACTTGATTAATTTAATTAAGGTGGTATATATTTTATCCTTTTTTTTTCATTCTAGTCTGAGCCAGCCTGGCAATGGTCATTTCTTACGTTGTCTCTTACAATCTTCCACACATCCATGCTACATGAGAACTGATGTTTGATAAGTACTTGATTAATTTAATTAAGGTGGTATGTATTTTATCCTTTTTTTTTTCATTCTAGTCTGGTAATATCTTTAGATTTTTTAAATACTCCTTTTGCTTCTTATTCCTTAACTGATCTCTTTCC
>NW_007731302.1:96878-98251 GCF_000696425.1 Galeopterus variegatus | reverse complement strand
CGGCGGGAGCACCGCTGCGCTCCCAAGCAGCGCACTCTCCAGTGCGCCACCGGGCCGGCCCCGATGATTAGTTTACTGATTACAAGTCCAGTGCCTCCTTCACTAGACTAAAGAATGACAAATAAATACGCAGCATTCAAGAAATGACTATAGAACAAAGCAAGCTACTTTATGTACAGCAGGCGAAGCGAAACATGTACTTCTTTACCTCCACTTTGAAAAGGGGAGTATACGAGGGTACTTCAAAAAGTTCATGGAAAAATAGAATTGAAAGATGACATAAATATTCCTATGAACTTTTTTAAAGTATGCTGTGTTAATTGGCGTTCTCCAGAGAAACAGACCCAACAGGAACTATCTGTCTATCTCTCTATCTATCATCTAGAGGGAGAGAAAGAGAGAAGAATTTACTATAAGAAATTGGCTCACACAATTACAGAGGCTGAGAAGTCCCAAGATCTGCACTTGGGTGAGATGGTGACCCAGGGTAGGTCCAGTCTAATGCTAGCAGGTTTTGGACCTGGAAAGATCCAAAGTTTCACTTTGAGTCCAAAGATAGGAAAGAACTAATGCCCCAGCTTAAGGCAATTAAGCAGGAGGCATTCCCTCTTACTTGTGAGAGGGTCAGCCTTTTCGTTTTATTCAGGCCCTCACTGACTGGATGACACTGTCCCACATTGGGGAGGGTAATCAGGTTTACTCAGTCTATGGATTCCAGAGTTAATCTCAGCCAGAAACACCCTCATAGGCCCACCAAGAATAATGCCTGACCATAGATCTAGGCACCCTATGGCCCAGTCAAGTTGACACAAATCACAGTGGGTTTGGCTTCCTCTCTCATCATATATTATTAGTAACAATAGCTCATAACTGCTTCTGCATTAAAATTTTTACATTTAGATTTTTAAAAATTGAGGCAGATGTTTGCTTTTGTTTGTTTTACACTGCCCAACACCCATTCTTATTTTGTACCAATTCCTGATATCCTTTTAATGGGCTCTTCAATTGCCTGTTCTTGGGGGGACTATATGTCAAGGTGCCCCACTTTTCTCTACATCAAAGACAAAAAAGTGACCCAAGCTAACCTCAACAGACTGGCTCTGGGACTGGGATTCTTGAGTAGGTTACAAAGGAGAGAAACATGATTGGGTGCAACTGTTACAGTGGCAGAGGCTCTCTGAATACTTCTTGCTGCTGAAACATTGCAACTGCCAGGATTTAAACCAGGTTCTTTATCTTTCCATCAACATTCTTCTGATAAATTTTCTTTTGGCTTCAGTTAGCTCATTTGTTTCTGTTGCTTCAGTGAAAGTACCCTATTGGATACAAAAGCATTATATGATTCACCACCCTTTTGTATCTGGTCTCAGTGG
>NW_007731302.1:94508-95265 GCF_000696425.1 Galeopterus variegatus | reverse complement strand
TTTTTATACAGCTAAAACTTATTATTAAGCCTCTCCATCCCCGATGAAGAAGCAAAGACCATAAGAGACCAAGTGACTAGATGGGGACTTAGAGTGGAGGAGGATCCAGGAACTTAACTCAGAGATTTCTCCTTCACTGGCCTTAACAACCTGGCTGTGTGATATTGATCTCTCTCCCTCTCTCTTTCTTAGTGACTTGTACAGCTCACAGACTGCTCCGTTGTGTTCCCCGGCCAGACTCTGGCACTGGTGAATTCCATGGTGGATTCTAGAATTGAATCCAGTCAGGAACAGGGGCCAGCAGCATCTGTTTCAGAAAACGATGTCACTCCTGCCATTTCTCCCATTGCTCTGCTTTGTGCTGGCAGATGAAAGCGTTCCCCTTTGACAGTTTCATCTGGCTCCTTTAGAGCCCTACTAATCCTCAAATTGCCTTCTGGGTCCTACCCTATTGCTATCAAGTGGCTCTCACCATTGCTGCTTTTGGTATTCAGCATCTTATACCTCTGTTCCCTTGTTCTCTTTGGCTCATATTGCAGCAATGTTGATAGTATACACAGTCTCATCCTTACTTTTCTTTTATGTGTATAGAGTGTATCATGGGTGGACCTTCAGCTCCTACAATCACATCAGCAAACATTTAATGCTGCCTTTTATAACCCGAACATGCTTTGTTATTCCTCTCACAGTTCATGGCTCAGTGGTTGTCGTAAGTTCCCCACCGCATTACAACAGCCTGTTCAGACACTTAATCCTC
>NW_007731302.1:90484-93755 GCF_000696425.1 Galeopterus variegatus | reverse complement strand
ACCTGAACCTATTCACAGGTCTGTGGCGCAATTCACAGATTTTCTGACCCATCCAGAAAATGAATGAATAGGGTGCTTAAAAGTCTGTGCTTCTTTGTTACATCTTTCTCAGCCTTGTCTCATATCTAACAACATCTATAACGTATTTATCTTTTTAGAGTATATGTTTCTGTTTTCATTTTCAGGGACTATATGTGACATTTCAAATCAAGGATATGAAGAACTTTTATATGAGCATTTTCAACAACCTGATTTAATTCAGCATAATTTTTGTTTTTATACCCCTGAGGCAGTAACGAGTACCTTTTCTCCTAAACCCCACATTTCTATGCCCATAATGAAAATAGGAAAATACCATTTTTTTGGAAGTGGCTTTGGGAGGCCAATGGGTGTCTAAGTTTTTCAAATCTGTTTAATGCCTGTAGGCCTTCACCCCACAATTGTAAAAAATCTCATCTTCTCCGGTCCAAGATTAACTCTTCCTTCTTCTATGGTTCCTTGAATTGCAGTCATCCCCATTCACGATTGCTTTTTTGATCTCTCTCTCCCATCCAACACATGGAGCCCAGCTTCCCTCTGTCTAAAAACGTGCTCAGGGGTCCCTTTCTCAGAAAACACACTTCTCTCAACTGTATTAATGCCCCTGGTTTTATTTTCCACTCACCACCCAGACTTTGGACCAATAGTCTGAACTTGCAGGTTCTGTTTCATCACATCTTATTTATCCCCGAATAGTTTACATAGACTTCAGCCCTCATTGCTCTACTAAAACTGTAAGGAAGAATGGTTAAATCTGCCAACAGGTGGGGTCAATACTTGAGCTTAGATTGAATGTGGGGAAAAGCATACCAGAGAGAGGGAAGGGCAAAGACAGAAGCCTGGAGGTAGGACTGAGAAAATCCACTTTGTCAGAGTCAAGTGCAGTGGTAGGACTTTCAGTTATAGAGAAAGCTGAAAACAAATCAAAACAGTGATTTGTTATCCAGAGAAAAATGAGTAGACAGGACAGCCTGTGCTTTCTCTATTGCTACTCTTCCCATGATTTTTTCATTGTCCAAGTGTTGATCAGAATTTCCACCTCCAGATTCCATGAACCTGTGCACAGTTTTCAATACCCCTTGGAAGGGGTATCTAGAAATCCCAGTCACTGTCTGCAGACCCCTCTTGTTTATCGATCTTGGTGTATACTCTCTATTAACAACTTTACTCTGCCTAATAGATGCGATTGCCTCTCTTTCACCACTATACAGTCTGGGAGAATGTTTCCTGACTGTTGGACACTTATACATGTGAGGAGGGACCCTCAAATTAAACGACTAATTAGCTTGGCTCATAGGAAAGAGGAGTTTCATCTTGGGACCCAAAAAAGGGATGTACATGAAAAATAAAATTTAAAGTATAAAATTTAGAATGATCGTGTTGACAAGTGGCTCTGCTCAAGTCTGAGGTTTGTTCAATAATCATTCATCTTATTTTTTTTTTTTTTTTTGGTGTCTAAGGGTGTCTCCAGTTGGAATTCTGGGTTTCCCACTTAAGCCTAGAGGTGTCAGGTTATAGCCTCTCCAGGTGTGCATTTGTGTTGTCATATATTGCTTTTCTCCTTTCTCCTACTCACTTGTGTAGAACCCATGTGGGACTCTCAGACCCTCAGGGAGCTACCCTCAGATTAGATGACTAATTAAGCTGGCTTTTGGGAAAGAAGAGTTTAATGGCTAAAGACAGGGAACTCTTGTGCCAGATTGCCAAAGGCGAAACCCAGCCCTTCACTTACTTACTAGTTTCATAACCTCGATCAAGTTACCTAACCGTTTGTGCCTCACTTTATTCGTTTGTAAAACCAAGGATAACAATTGCAATTTTCTCATTATATTATTGTGTGGAGGTGCAGTGAATTAACACAGGCACAGTGTTTAGAACAGCATTGTGACAGCGTAAGTTCAAGCTATTGTGGTATTATTATTATTATTATGGTTGAGTGTCGCCAGATATCAAGGGCACCCGAGGGGCTTCAAAGTAACTTTCTAGAACAAAGGCCAGTTTATAGTGGCAAACCACCAGTTGATCCCATTCTTCTCCACAACCCCAGCAAGATGTCATAAGATGTGGGTATCACATTGGTTTCTTGGTAGGAGGCTGGAACTGGAAGATCATTAAATGATGCTGTACTGGGAAAGAGGTTTCTTGTAGTGGATATACCATGAGAAGGATGTTGTAGACCTTTGGGGTAGGCATGAAGTGCCCCAATGCCTGTTTCCCATGTACCAAGTTGCCCTTCACCCACCCTCAGATAATATGAAGGTACTTTGAGAAGTGCATGGAAAAATAGAATTAAAAGATAATATGAATCTTTCCATGCACTTTTTGAAGTACCTTCATAACTGTAAATCACTAAGCCATACACACCTTGGACTTCTTTTAAATTATCCCAAGAGCTAAAGGGACTTAAGTACTGTGAAGAAAGTCCTTGTTCTGACAATAACGTACTCATAGGCTAAGTCAGGGCGAAATCCTGAACCCTTGGTGATGACAAGTATAGTTAACCTTTGAAGATATGCATTTCCTGTGTGTCTTGGAAACAATTAAGAGCACAGTTGACTAGATAATTCTGGGGAAAAACTGGTGGTGTCAATTCCATAGACCTTTGAGTCTTTCTTTTCTCTTTCCCCTTCTGTGAATGGATTTTTATCCTCAGAACAAACTCTTGATTTAGATTTTCTTATACCTGGGCTTCTGGATTGTTTATATTACATGTTCTAAAAAAATTACCTGGCATATCTCTTCCTTTTTTGTCCTCTGCCCATAGCTTAATTTCATCTTTCCCTTATGGCAGGAAAATCCGTGAGACTATCAATACTCGATGTTTTTCTGAGCGGTGGTGGGTAGTGATGGCACCATGGGAGGTTTGGTGTCTGCTCAGCTGAGCCTTTGAAGCACAGATGTTCCTCTAAGCCCTTGCTGAAGCTGGCCAAACCTCCCCAACTTTGTAGGCAGAGAGAATCCTCCAGCATTTCTGGTCCTCCTACTTCCAGTCAGAGCTGGACACACTGCAAAGGCAGCCTCTGTGGTGGAATTTCTCCATGTTGCCATCTGACTAGTAGTTTGGATTTGCAGCTTGACACTTCGAAGCCAGCAAGAACATCAGTCAGTATTTCTTGCTGCCCAGTAATTGGGAGGCCAATTTCTTCTGTCCATCCACCTCTGCTTACTACCGTTGTGCCCAGTTTTTGTCACTGTGTTCTACACTAGCACAGAGAAAATTAAATGCTGTAGA
>NW_007731302.1:87047-89103 GCF_000696425.1 Galeopterus variegatus | reverse complement strand
CTTTACTTCTGTGTTCTACCTCCCCCAAACCCATAACTTCAGGGCAATCATGAGAACCTCAGACAAATTCAGTGGAGAGACAATCCTGCAAAACACCTGAGCACTACTCCTCAAACTGTCCAAGTCTTCCAAAACAAGGAAGTTCAGTGAAAATGTCTTAGACAAGAGGAGCTTAACAAGGCATGACAACTAAATGTAATGTGGCATTCTGGATAGGATCCTGGAACTGAAAAAGGATATTGGGTAAAAACTATGGAAATCTGAATAAACTATGGACTTCAGTTAATTTTTTAAAAATTATGACACACCAGTGATTTTCTTATGTCTCAATGGATTTAATTTTAATTCTCATAGTGCAACCATGCCTCCTGTAAGGGATGGAATATATAGCTGGGGGCTTAACCTGTGCCTAGAGAGGTAAAGTGACGTGTCCTGAGTTACTCATTTTCTGAATGACTGAGCTGGGATTTAAGACTAACTAAATGACAAAAAAGAATCAAAGGATTTGCTATGATTGTATGATGATTTATTTATTAATTTTCTATTGCTGCTATGAAGAATTGCTTTAACTTTAGCAGCTTAAAACAATACCCATTTATTGTATCACTTATCTGTATATCAGCAATCTGGGTATAGTGTGGCTCAGCTGGGCCCTTTGCTGAAATCAAGATATTGACAGGACTACCTTCCTTTCCAGAGGCTCTAGGGTTTTAGGCTAGGAGCCTCTCTCAACTCCCAAAGGCCTCCTACATTTGCACAATGCTGCCTCCATCATCAAACCAGCAATAGCACATCGAGTCTTTCTCATGCTTTGGATCTCTTTGGCTTCTCTTTTGGCCACATCTCTCTGTCCTCAGCAGAGAGGAAGCTCTGATTTTTAAGGGCTCATNGTCTGCTCAGCTGAGCCTTTGAAGCACAGATGTTCCTCTAAGCCCCTGCTGAAGCTGGCCAAACCTCCCCAACTTTGTAGGCAGAGAGAATCCCCCAGCATTTCTGGTCCTCCTACTTCCAGTCAGAGCTGGACACACTGCAAAGGCAGCCTCTGTGGTGGAATTTCTCCATGTTGCCATCTGACTAGTAGTTTGGATTTGCAGCTTGACACTTCGAAGCCAGCAAGAACATCAGTCAGTATTTCTTGCTGCCCAGTAATTGGGAGGCCAATTTCTTCTGTCCATCCACCTCTGCTTACTACCGTTGTGCCCAGTTTTTGTCACTGTGTTCTACACTAGCACAGAGAAAATTAAATGCTGTAGATATTCTTTGTTGTATTGCTTAAGTGGAAAAGTGCATGATATTGAAGGATTCTTGAGATATTGGTTTTTTAAGCTGAGGACTGTCATCTGGTGTCACTGACATCTGGGCATGGGAAACAGATTTAGTGAGAGATGAGAGAGTCGTGTAACCTTCTCTCAAAACCTTGAACCGAATCAAATGTACTTTTGTCGGGAGAAAGATGATAATTGGAAGTGAGGTCATCTGAAAACAACTGTCTGCACAACACTCTGCCCCATTCTCGAGGGAGATTATAAATTCTTCCCCTTGGATGATAATTGTTTCATGATGATTTTTAAAATAATTTCCATGATAATTTTGCCATGAAATAATGGTTTTCCTAATCATGTCACTCGTTTTGGTTTGTATTCAGAGGGAGGAAGATGATATTATAAAATCAGAATTTGAAGGCCTTTGGGAACTAAAAGTGAACTCAGTATATTAAAAGTTTATGATGAAATTTCCTGGGAAGAGGAATTCCAAGTAACTTATGTAGATACTTCATCTTCAAAGAGGTGAAACAAAACTCCCTATTCCTCAAGCGTGAACTGCACATAGTGACTTTCTTCCAAATAGTATAGTATAGAAGGGGGTGGGGGAAGAGTGACTTCGTAGTGGAGAAATCTGACCAACACTACTTCAACTAGAGGATTGAGGTCAACATCAGCAGCCATAAACCATGTTGACAGCAGGTACCCTTGATATGGAATGACGAAAACGAAACTTTACTTCTGTGTTCTACCTCCCCCAAACCCATAACTTCAGGGCAATCATGAGAACCTCA
>NW_007731302.1:85118-87026 GCF_000696425.1 Galeopterus variegatus | reverse complement strand
CTACCACAACTTATTTTTTTAAAAAGAGATCACTCTTGGCTGTTTGATGCTGAAGGTTATCCCCTGCTGACTACTACCTGCTTACATTCCCCTGGCATACACCTGTACATGTGTGCTTGAGGACTGGCTTCAAGTAAATCCTAAGGTGGTCAGTTACCCTTGCTGCTACTTTCTTTCAGAATCCTGCCATTTATTTTTCGTACAGTTATGACCATTTTAAATAAAATAACACTTCCATTTTTGTTTATGTATAACCAACTAACCAGCAAACCAGCTGGCCAGAAATTTTTTTCAAAAGTCTGCAATATAATTTAAAAACACTTAAATGTCTGATAAGGTTCTTCCTCCCTTTTCCTTTTCCTTCCTTCCTTCCTTCCTTCCTTCCTTCCTTCCTTCCTTCCTTCCTTCCTTCCTTCCTTCCTTCCTTCCTTCCTTCCTTCCTTCCTTTCCATCCTTCCTCTCCATCCTTCCTCTCCATCCTTCCTCTCCATCCTTCCTTCCTTCCTTCCTCTCCATCCTTCCTTCTTTCTTTCCTTAGAGTTGATATCATTATATCTGTGCCCAACTCAGTACCTGACACCTTGTGGGCAGTCGGGAAGTATTGGCTTAACGAACTTGCACATTCTTGTTCTAATCTGTCCCTCACAGGTGGCTGTAGGTAAAGATCGCATTACCACTATTTTACAGAAGAGCAAACTGGTGTGAGATGTCAAGCAACCTCTCCATTCCCACTTGGCAAGTCTAGCCCTTGTGGGGAGATGGATGTGGACATAGAAGAACTGGGTCTCCATCCCAATTCTTTGTACCACAACACATCTTCATTGAGGGATAGGATAAGTGCAGGAGGGCCACTCAGGGAAACTAATTTACAGGCCAAATGTTATATTCAGACTGTATCTGCAGATATTTTGAAAGTGATAAATCCATAATTTCTCTTCTCTAAGACAAATAGCTTTTCAGCTTAGAGTTTCAAAACTTAGAATTTGTTTTCCAGTTCTTGCATATAGTTAGGTGGTATTATTTCCCCCCCTCAAAAGCTGTAAATAAGTTCTTACAGTTTTCCTCCCAATTTCCTGCTCCTTCATCAGATTATGACATTCTTACCTTCCCCTTCTCCACAGGACTGGAAGTACCATAGGAACAGGGGCTATGTCTATTGTGTGCACCTAGAGCCTGGTACAGTCTAAGTTATTGTGGAAAGAATGAATTAATGAATGAATGGGTAGCACCTTAGAATCAAGGACGTGGTATACTCTGTGGTTTAAGGAGAAGTCTTCACTTAAACCTACCTTCTCTCTGCCTCCTCCCAGGAAAGAGGACCCCTAATCTGACCATTGGATTCCAGGACCCCAAGTGGGCCACATCGCAGGGGTGGTGTCACTGAAGGTCATGACATGAGTGTGGGGCTCTCTTTCTGGTACTCAGGTCTTTCTTTTATTTCTCTGGTGGAAGTTGTAAATGACACAGTGATAACACTTTTGTAACCAACTTTCTAGCACTCTCTTCTCTGGGGATTCTTCCTTCCATGGTGCAGGGCTGAGTTGGATAATAATGGTGGTAAAAGTTTTATAGGGGTGAAAATAAGATCACGCCTGTAAAACACTCAGCACAGTGCCTAGCATCTAGAAAGTGCTTCTCCCTTATATCTGCTTGGCTCACACCCTCACCCACTTTAAGTATTTGTTCAGATTTCACCTTCTCAATGAAGTTTACCTGAGCATCCTACTTAATACCCCAGATTGTTCCCCACCCCGTGATCTAATTGGCATTCCTGATGTGTCTACTTTGCTCTTGTTTTTCTTCATTGTATAGCCCTTATCTAACATTCTGATATATTACATTTATTTTAATGTAGGTTATATTTTGGAGATAGACTAGGGGCTGAAATGGGGAGAAGGCTACTGTTCA
>NW_007731302.1:70991-84132 GCF_000696425.1 Galeopterus variegatus | reverse complement strand
TCCACCCCTTTCTTCTACAGTTCCTCTTATTGATAGTTAAACTACATGTGCCAACCCTTTCGTCCTTCATCTCTTTCCATATTCTTATCTCTTTTTGTACTCTTATCTTACCAATGCTACAGCTTCTGCCACCCTATTTCACCTTACTACTTACTGGACTCATTTGGAAACCTACTTCCAATGACCCTTCTATCTCGTCAGAATAGCTAACGTTGAATTTTCCTTTCACAATACCCTGTTCCTAGTAACCCTTTCCAGGGTTAAATCTCACTAAATCTACACACATTGTTAAGTGTCTACTGAGATTTAATCTAAACTTCAAGTTGGCCCCACATTTCAAATAAATACCAGATAAATACTTGATAACTTCTTTCTCTTACAATCCATTGGTGTTCACCAGAACTTTGGGGATCAAGTTGGGGTTTGGTATATTTTCATACAACATCCAGTTTAACCTTCCTTGTACTCTCAAGTGACAATTCATTGATAAAGGCTCTCTTAATCTTCCTGACAAACTGTGGTCTCTGCTTTTAGGTTAATGTCTTCATTCAAGATTATGCTCCTTTTTGACATCTTTGCTATCCACTTACACTTCCCTTTTCTCTCATTTTAATCATTACCAGTGTTTCAAATGTAGGCTTAATTATTATTCAGGTATGATGAAGCCAACAGATCAGGAGAGGACTGCCATTGAAAAGATAATTTGTTACTCACAGTTCCTGAGAGAGGGGGAACCCCATGCCGTGCAGGGCCACATGGGGGTCAGTCAGGAGACAGAAAGAGCAAGGGGAAAACATGGGCCAGTGCCATTATTGTGGTTTCTGTGGGAAGAAATGGGAGAGGCAGAGTAAGCAGTTTAGGATTGGCTAGTTTGAATCATTTCAGCAGACTACAAGGTGTAGGGGCTGACCCAAGTTGTTTGGTACCTGGCCCTGGGGTGATCAGCACAAGTGGATGATGGCCTGAAGTATAAGAGCTGGATAAAGGAGGTGGTTGGGGGTGGGGTGGGGTTAATGGGCTTTGGACTGTTTGGTTTGCCTGGGAAATGCACACTTGCAGGAGAGTCCTTTACTATTTCTAGGAATTGGCTAGCCCAGGCAGTGGCAGTCTCTTAAGGATCAGTAAGGCCTAAATGTCAAACATCAGATAATGCAAAAATAAAAAGACATAATTAATGCATCTAGTCTCCTAGATTCTCTCCAAATCTTTTAATGATTGGATTTCTGTCTTTTCCCCCACCTAAATATCTCCTTTCCTTTTCCTACCCAGTTAACTTGATATTTTGTTTCATACTTGGGAATTTAACTTTTAACCAGTACCTTTACTACCTCAGTTCCATGATTGTCATCTTTACTTAAGTTACCCATATGAAGCACCATATTAGATTCACGAGCTGCACATCAGTTTGGATCTTGTTTTTGGGAATTTCCCTTCCTATCTGTATACCACCTGTCCTCCTTTATCTTCCATTTATTTATCCTTCTCAAAAAATAATTCATGTTTATTTAAGCCCATAACACCTGGACATTCTCTGAATCCAATCTCTCCATTTTTAGTTCACAGACTTCTCCACTGTTTCCTATACATTTCCAGATGCTATTGATTGACCTACATACTGTCTTCCATTTATCCACTTACCTACACCCTTACTTCTGTCATGCAGTTTGTAGGCCTGTTTACTTTCTTTCAACTAGGACAACAAGCTTATTCCCCCAGCTCTCTAAATAGTTTATACATTGTTGCCAAATTAATGTTCCCTAAATAGAATTACTATCATGGCATTCTCCTGCAAAAATTCCTTNGATAAGTGCAGGAGGGCCACTCAGGGAAACTAATTTACAGGCCAAATGTTATATTCAGACTCTATCTGCAGATATTTTGAAAGTGATAAATCCATAATTTCTTGTCTCTAAGACAAATAGCTTTTCAGCTTAGAGTTTCAAAACTTAGAATTTGTTTTCCAGTTCTTGCATAGAGTTAGGTGGTATTATTTACTACCCCCCCAAAAAAGCTGTAAATAAGTTCTTACAGTTTTCCTCCCAATTTCCTGCTCCTTCATCAGATTATGACATTCTTACCTTCCCCTTCTCCACGGGACTGGAAGTACCATAGGAACAGGGGCTATGTCTGTTGTGTGCACCTAGAGCCTGGTACAGTCTAAGTTATTGTGGAAAGAATGAATTAATGAGTGAATGGGCAGCACCTTAGAATCAAGGACGTGGTATACTCTGTGGGTTTAAGGAGAAGTCTTCACTTAAACCTACCTTCTCTCTGCCTCCTCCCAGGAAAGAGGACCCCTAATCTGACCATTGGATTCCAGGACCCCAAGTGGGCCACATCGCAGGGGTGGTGTCACTGAAGGTCATGACATGAGTGTGGGGCTCTCTTTCTGGTACTCAGGTCTTTCTTTTATTTCTCTGGTGGAAGTTGTAAATGACACAGTGATAACACTTTTGTAACCAACTTTCTAGCACTCTCTTCTCTGGGGATTCTTCCTTCCATGGTGCAGGGCTGAGTTGGATAATAATGGTGGTAAAAGTTTTATAGGGGTGAAAATAAGATCATGCCTGTAAAACACTCAGCACAGTGCCTAGCATCTAGAAAGTGCTTCTCCCTTATATCTGCTTGGCTCACACCCTCACCCACTTTAAGTATTTGTTCAGATTTCACCTTCTCAATGAAGTTTACCTGAGCATCCTACTTAATACCCCAGATTGTTCCCCACCCCGTGATCTAATTGGCATTCCTGATGTGTCTACCTTGCTCCTGTTTTTCTTCATTGTATAGCCCTTATCTAACGTTCTGATATATTACATTTATTCGTGGTTTAAGGAGAAGTCTTCACTTAAACCTACCTTCTCTCTGCCTCCTCCCAGGAAAGAGGACCCCTAATCTGACCATTGGATTCCAGGACCCCAAGTGGGCCACATCGCAGGGGTGGTGTCACTGAAGGTCATGACATGAGTGTGGGGCTCTCTTTCTGGTACTCAGGTCTTTCTTTTATTTCTCTGGTGGAAGTTGTAAATGACACAGTGATAACACTTTTGTAACCAACTTTCTAGCACTCTCTTCTCTGGGGATTCTTCCTTCCATGGTGCAGGGCTGAGTTGGATAATAATGGTGGTAAAAGTTTTATAGGGGTGAAAATAAGATCATGCCTGTAAAACACTCAGCACAGTGCCTAGCATCTAGAAAGTGCTTCTCCCTTATATCTGCTTGGCTCACACCCTCACCCACTTTAAGTATTTGTTCAGATTTCACCTTCTCAATGAAGTTTACCTGAGCATCCTACTTAATACCCCAGATTGTTCCCCACCCCGTGATCTAATTGGCATTCCTGATGTGTCTACCTTGCTCCTGTTTTTCTTCATTGTATAGCCCTTATCTAACGTTCTGATATATTACATTTATTCTAATGTAGGTTATATTTTGGAGATAGACTAGGGGCTGAAATGGGGAGAAGGCTACTGTTCATAAAAAGCTTGTTTTTCTCGTTCAGAGATTAAAAACAAAAAACCTCTAAGATAAATACATCCCTATGGCATCATAGTTGAAGCTTCTACTGAGCATTAATTTAAACATCAGATTGCCCCCACATGATAAATAAATACCAGATAAGTATCTGTTGACTTTGTAATGTCTTTTTTGTTTTCTACCAGTTCATCTCCTCCATTTCTAACTATGGTTGCTACTAAGCACAGATTATGCCCACATTATAAATGAGTAGTTCTGGAGTTTTATTTGAATTAAAGGTGTCAGCAAGTATTCCCTTTGATCTTAGCCTATCATTTGGGGAGGCATATTTGGAACCACAGAGACTCTAATAATCCTACAAATTCCTCTAGGGTCGAAGCTCTGCTTGCTTGGTATTTTCCCTGTAGCACCATCCACCCCTTTCTTCTACAGTTCCTCTTATTGATAGTTAAACTACATGTGCCAACCCTTTCATCCTTCATCTTTTTCCATATTCTCATCTCTTTTTGTACTCTTATCAATGCTACAGCTTCTGCCACCCTATTTCACCTTACTGCTTACTGGACTCATTTGGAATCCTACTTCCAATGACCCTTCTATCTCTTCAGAATAGCTAACGTTGAATTTTTTTTTCACAATACCCTGTTCCTAGTAACCCTTTCCAGGGTTAAATCTCACTAAATCTACACACATTGTTAAGTGTCTACTGAGATTTAATCTAAACTTCAAGTTGGCCCCACATTTCAAATAAATACCAGATAAATACTTGATAACTTCTTTCTCTTACAATCCATTGGTGTTCACCAGAACTTTGGGGATCAAGTTGGGGTTTGGTATATTTTCATACAACATCCAGTTTAACCTTCCTCGTACTCTCAAGTGACAATTCATTGACAAAGGCTCTCTTAATCTTGCTGACAAACTGTGGTCTCTGCTTTTAGGTTAATGTCTTCATTCAAGATTATGCTCCTTTTTGACATCTTTGCTGTCCACTTACACTTCCCTTTTCTCTCATTTTAATCATTACCAGTGTTTCATTCAGATATGATGAAGCCAACAGATCAGGAGATGACTGCCATTGAAAAGATAATTTGTTACTCACAGTTCCTGAGAGAGGGGGAACCCCATGCCATGCAGGGCCACATGGGGGTCAGTCAGGAAACAGAAAGAGCAAGGGGAAAACATGGGCCAGTGCCATTATTGTGGTTTCTGTGGGAAGAAATGGGAGAGGCAGAGTAAGCAGTTTAGGATTGGCTAGTTTGAATCATTTCAGCAGACTACAAGGTGTAGGGGCTGACCCAAGTTGTTTGGTACCTGGCCCTGGGGTGATCAGCACAAGTGGATGATGGCCTGAAGTATAAGAGCTGGATAAAGGAGGTGGTTGGGGGTGGGGTGGGGTTAATGGGCTTTGGACTGTTTGGTTTGCCTGGGAAATGCACACTTGCAGGAGAGTCCTTTACTATTTCTAGGAATTGGCTAGCCCAGGCAGTGGCAGTCTCTTAAGGATCAGTAAGGCCTAAATGTCAAACATCAGATAATGCAAAAATAAAAAGACATAATTAATGCATCTAGTCTCCTAGATTCTCTCCAAATCTTTTAATGATTGGATTTCTGTCTTTTCCCCCACCTAAATATCTCCTTTCCTTTTCCTACCCAGTTAACTTGATATTTTGTTTCATACTTGGGAATTTAACTTTTAACCAGTACCTTTACTACCTCAGTTCCATGATTGTCATCTTTACTTAAGTTACCCATATGAAGCACCATATTAGATTCACGAGCTGCACATCAGTTTGGATCTTGTTTTTGGGAATTTCCCTTCCTATCTGTATACCACCTGTCCTCCTTTATCTTCCATTTATTTATCCTTCTCAAAAAATAATTCATGTTTATTTAAGCCCATAACACCTGGACATTCTCTGAATCCAACCTCTCCATTTTTAGTTCACAGACTTCTCCACTGTTTCCTATACATTTCCAGATGCTTTTGATTGACCTACATACTGTCTTCCATTTATCCACTTACCTACACCCTTACTTCTGTCATGCAGTTTGTAGGCCTGATTACTTTCTTTCAACTAGGACAACAAGCTTATTCCCCCAGCTCTCTAAATAGTTTATGCATTGCTGCCAAATTAATGTTCCCTAAATAGAATTACTATCATGGCATTCTCCTGCAAAAATTCCTTNATCTGTATACCACCTGTCCTCCTTTATCTTCCATTTATTTATCCTTCTCAAAAAATAATTCATGTTTATTTAAGCCCATAACACCTGGACATTCTCTGAATCCAATCTCTCCATTTTTAGTTCACAGACTTCTCCACTGTTTCCTATACATTTCCAGATGCTATTGATTGACCTACATACTGTCTTCCATTTATCCACTTACCTACACCCTTACTTCTGTCATGCAGTTTGTAGGCCTGTTTACTTTCTTTCAACTAGGACAACAAGCTTATTCCCCCAGCTCTCTAAATAGTTTATACATTGTTGCCAAATTAATGTTCCCTAAATAGAATTACTATCATGGCATTCTCCTGCAAAAATTCCTTCATTGACTTCGCTATTTTTCTTTATTCCACTGAATAAAAAAAAGCAAAACAGATTATCCAGGACTAATAGCCCTTCCTGGTGTGGCTTTTGTCTTCCTCTTTGATGAAGTTGACTCTGATTTCCCCTGCCCAGATATGAACTTTCTCTCCAAAGAGCTGTGCAACTCTCTGGAGGCATGCACATTTTCTGTTGCATCAGTTATTTGCATGCCATTAGACAGTAAGCTTCTTCACAGCAGGGTCTTTATATTATTCATCTTTGTGTTTTCGATCATGATTAGCAATAAACCTTATAAACAGTGGGTGTTAATAATAATAATAATAGTAAAAATAATAATCTTTTTTTTACGGCTGGTCGGTAAGGGGATCCAAACCCATGACCGTGATGTTATCAGGCTGTGCCCTAACCAACTGAGCTAACCAGCCAGCCCAATGACTACTTTTAATGGGAAAGAATCTCAAAGCACCATGGTAAGAACCCTGATACCTCAGCTAAACCCTTAATTAGGTGCCATTTTTAAGAAAATAAAGGTATTCTACAAGTAATTGAACGTATCCAGTGAATTACTCTACAAATGTTTGTTTGAATTAAACAGTTAAACAAAGTCCCAAATTGCCACATGTACCTTTGTTTGCATTGTATTTTGTACCACAAGCTCTCCTTGTGCTCTCAACTGCATATTTAATGTTTGGAAAAGGGTTAAACAGATGTGATGTGTCGTATCCAAGGGAGGAGGGAAAGCAAGACGAATTAAGTTGTTTATATAAAAGCCAAGTAAATCTAAGACACAGAAATAGTTGAATACATCATGACTGCCCACACATTGCAGCCTTTGAGAGGAGGGCAGTCACATTATCTCTCCTCGAGACAGTGAGGAGGCACAGGACCGTGGAAAGTCTGATTTATGATTCTGTATGGGGTAGACTGGTCACTCCCTAGTTGTCCACCATGTGGGATTAGTGCAGGTGATTTGAAATAGGAAATAGAGTCATGGAATTTCAGAAGTAAAAAGGTTCTTAGAGGTCATCTTGTTCAACCTCCTGCCTGTAGCAGGAATCCTTCCTAAGAGCCATGGACATATGGCTTCTGTTGAACATCCCACTGAGAGAGAGATGATTGCTCTGTTGAGGGATCTCATTTCACTTTAGGACAGAGCTAATTATTAGGAAATCCTTCTTTCTATTGAGTTAAAATATACTTCCCATAACTTTTACCCAGTGGACCTTGTTCTATCCTCTCGAGTAACACGGAATAGATGTAATTCATCTTCCTTATAATTACCCTCAAAATAGCTGAAGCTCACTATCATGTCCTCCATCAGTCTTTTCTAGAGGCTAAATAGAAGTCTCCACTCCTTACATAAACAACAATTCCAAGCACTTCATTTGCTTCTTGCATTTGGAATTTATATCATGCCAATTAGCATATTAATTTGCATGTATTTCTGTGCTCTTTCCTCCTCTGCCTTGTGCTAAATTAAACTGAGGATTTTTTTTTTTCCTGAATCTTTTATTCTTCAGTCACCTTTCTCAAGATTCACCCTAGGACTTCAACATTTTCTTTAACTATAACTTCCAGAAGAGAAAGTGGACAGAAGGAGAAATATTCTCTGAAAGGGATAACTTGCCACTGATTTTAAAGGAAAATATGTTGATATCACAGTAGTTAAGACTATGATGAAATGATGAAATGATTTTAGAGGAAGTAACGTGGAAATGAGACCATCAGAGACTTAGCACAGTATGCAAATCCCAGAGGCTTTGGAGAGGGCTGGCCCAGACACCCCCCCACACCCATGCTGCTGCCTTTCTTTCCTTCCTGTCTGGGTTGTAGGACTCTGGCTCTCTCTCTGTCTAAACTCTAGTGAATTTGGGGGTGACTATAATTTCTCTTGATTATCATAGTGTAGTCTCTCAAGGCAGCCTCAAATTACAATTTGATGAATAAAACAAAGCTGATCTTCATGACCTATAGAGAAGACGAGGTCAACGAAGGCCTTCAGGACTTGACCTCCTGAATCTCATTTAAATTAATGGTACAAATTGATGAAATACCCCAAAATACTAAATGAAGCACTTGACTTTTATTCTTGCTAAATTTTATCACATTATTTTTGCCGCCCTCCCCCTGCCCCTTAAAAAAATCCCTTAGGAATACCTTATGGCTTGATTCTGTTCTCCAGTGAAAATTTCTATCATATTTCATTTGATAAGTATGACATTTTATTTCTTAATCTATGCTTTATATAAAGTTATTGAATAAGGTAGAACCAAGAGCCAGACACTTCAGTCTGCAGTTTGGGACCTCCATCCAGATAGAAATGATACTTTCATCAATATCATTTAGGTTCCATTGTTCTACCTTTTGTGAAAACTCATAGCAGTGTTATTAGTCAGCAAACATTTCTTCATTCTGCCCATAACGGTACCCTAAAAGCTTTTGTCACAGCCTTACTGAAGTCTAGATTTGGTGTAACTTTCTTACAAATTTCCTTATTTTGCAACTTGTCTTACAAATTTCCTTATCAAAAAAGGAAGTGAGAATATTTTGTCTTAATGAACCTATGTTGATTCCTAAGAATCATTACATTCTTTTCTTTATATGCCCACTAACACCATGTGTACACCATTTACTCTATGGGTATGTTTGGTGGATTGAATTATGTCCCCCCAAAACTCATTGAATCTTGAATTGTGTCCCCCAAGTTTCATGTATTAGAAACTTGGCCCCCACTCTGACTGTTAAGAGGGTGGGAAATTCTATTATGAATTGAAAGGTGGAGCCTTGAAGAGGTGACTGGATTGTAGGACCATGCATTAGTGAATGGATTAAAAATGGTAGTCAGGGACATGGTTCTGAGGGCTTTAAAAGAAGAGGAGTTTCTGTCTTCCTCTCTCTCTGCTCTCTCTGCTTCTACCATCTTGCAATGTGAGACCCCTGGGTCACTGCCAAGACCTTCACCAGTTATTTTCCCTGGACTTTGGTTTTTCTAGCCTCTGAAACTGTAAGCAATAAATTTTGTTTTCTTTACAAATCACCCAGTTCCAGGTATTTTGTTACAAGCAACAGAAATGGACTAATACAGCATGCAAGTGAAATACATTAATTTTATTAGTTTTTAATTTCTAGAATCCTAGAATCTTTTTTTTAATTTTTAATTTTTACTTTTATTTGGTGCTTTTTGTCTTCTGAATGTCTCAAAGACAGTGATTCATGGCCATAACTCAAGGTTCTTTTAGTACCATGATTTAATTTATTGTGGATTGGAAATTTATTTATTCAACCCTTTATCATGCATCCAGGTTTGTAAGTAGATCTAGAAAATCCCTATATGCTAGAACAGTACTAATAGAACTTTCTATGATGTTGGACATGTTCTATATCTGCATTGTCCTATATAGTCGCCATAAGTCACTTACGGCTATTGAGCACTGAGGGACTGAATTTTAAATGTGATTAATTTTAATTTAACTTTTAATAGCCACATGTAGCTAATGGGTACCATATTGGACAACACAATTCTAGAATTCTGGACTTTTATGAAAAACACCTATATATTTAGAAGCTTCCCACTTTGTGCAATAAAAAAGAATGAAATACTACCATTCGCAGCAACATGGATAGACTTCGAAAAAATTATATTAAGTGAAATAAGTCAGGCACAGAAAGAGAAATACCACATGCTCTCACTTATTTGTGGGAGCTAAAAATAAATAAATAAATACACAAACAAATGGGGGGGGTGGGGAAGAAGACACAACATTCACAATTCCTTGAACTTGTTAAGACAAGTGAACAGATATGATGCAGATGGGTGGGAGGGGGGAGGGGAGTGGTGGGAGGAATCGGTAAAGGGACATGAAAATCAACTATACTGTATATTGATAAAATAAAATAATAAAAAAGGAGCTTCCCACTTTGTTTCATTATTGGAATCATTTGTGATTGTGTAGTCAGATTTAAAAAGTTTTTAGTGTGACTTCTCATCATGGGATTACCTCTATTCTTGGAGATGTTCAAAGTCTGCTTTTCTTGGTATATATAGATATTTCTGTTCCTCTTCAGACTTCCTGGAACAAAAATTTTAAGATTCAGCATGGCACTCAGGAAGAGAGCCATTCTAGTCACAGATGGCTGAAATCTTGCTAAAAGAAAGAGGCATAGAATTTTCTCTCTTGTTTACATCATACAATTCCTCACACCACACCCCCCTTCCACCAGTCAATTCTTTATCCTTTCAATTTGCAGGGGATAAGATCTTGAGATTTCAGGGACTGGATGCAGTTTTGATAGGCAGGGAAATATCTTCAATTAGAAAAGTATAAGAAGTTAACAAGAAATTAATGCTTAATACAGGAATACAATTCTTAAATATTTTTAAAGGTTGGAGTCACAGAATGTTATAAAGAGAAATTAATGCTTTACTGAGGCCCTGATATAATTAGAACTGGAAAGATTTTTACATGGGGGTATACTGGAAAGATGTGGCTTATATCTACATCTTTGACTTTGTAGCCTGGGTTGCTAGACGGACATGTCATGATCCATAAGGAATGTGTGTGTTTGTGTGTGTGTGTGTGTGTGTGTGTGCACGTGCATGTGTGCATATATATATATACAAACACATAGAATTGAATTTAACATGGTTAGGCAAATTTATATCTATAAAGGCCTATATTCATTCCTACAGTGAGTTTCTGTTCCATATTTCCTTATAAATTATTAAATCTTGTGGCAAGAAAACCAGAAGTAGCCCCAGGATTTGGTAACTGTGAAACTGTTGGGGGGACTGAATGCTTTATCAACAAAGGACAGTAATAATTCCCTGCCTTTGTGGGCTTAACCGTGGAGAATGTCTTGCCATGTGTTGGCTTCTGCTGGTGTGGCTTTTCCATATGAAGTGGAGGTTAGGCTGCCCTGGCAGGCACAGTTCATTCATTCACTGAGTCATAGTGACAAACCTGGGATACCACACACCCTCACTCTTTTTGTTTCCCAGCTAACAGACTTCAAGGATTAGCAAAATGATGGGAACAATCTCCTAAGGAAATTTGGTGGGAAAAATGCATTGATAAATGGTGAAGTGTTTTGAAGAAATAACTCCTAAGTAAAGTACTAGTGTTGTTTTATGCCTCCTGATACACACAGTCCATTTGCAAGCTCAATTCCCTGGTTGGTTTTTGACACATTTGGAACAGGAACATTTAATTCTGGCTATTATATTCTAAGTAATTACTGATTACCCCATACCTTCTTGTAAAATTATGCAGAATAGAAAATAAAACCAAACAGTGACCTGTAGGTGGTTTCTAGTGTCTGTAGCTAGCCCAGCAGTGCAACCCAGAGCCATTTGCGCCTCTATTGCTTAACTCTCTCCAGCCAGTGATGATGGACGACAATACGTGTACTCAGAAAAGTGAGCCCCGAAGCCCTTACCACATCACTGCACTAACGGACCCTGAGCTTGTTTAAGAGAGAGCAATTAATTCTTAGGCCAGCTTGGCAGCAGAAGCTCCTGGAGCTGACTTTTCTTTGTCTCCTAGAACCAACCATCTCATTTCTACCTTTGGCTCATCTTTGAAAGGACAAACACATATAGAGCAGGAGAAAAATAGGGAATGTGGGTGAGCTCTCTCTCATCCGAAGTTTTTATATTCCACTGTTTGGCATATACTTAACCTACTTGATAAATTTCCTCCAAGATGGTAGGCAAGCCAACCCTCTTACCGAGGAGTAATATCATTTTCCTTTTTCCCTTTTTCTCTCCCTTCTTTCCTTCCTTCCATTCACTTCCTAAACATTGACTGAGTACCTACTATGTGTCAGGCACCACGTTAGATAGTGATGGTTGTAGAGGGGCTACCAAGATGAACAAGGTGCCCTTCTGAAGCTGATAGTCTGCACTGTTGCTGTTCTTTCCCTAAATTACTCCCGTCATCCAAACACAGGTTCATTGAAAAGAGAGGTGCTGATTTTACTAGAGGGAGGGAGTTTACCGGAATCATGAGAATATCTAGGGACAGGAGGAGAAGCCCAAGTGGATAAAATGAAGCAAAGCATTAATAGTCTTTAAGAAACCCATTTAAAGATTGGCTGCTTTTGTGTTAAAATCATTAGACATGATTAACATTCAGGCAACTCAGTAAATAAGGGCTTTAGTTCCTTTGAAAGAATTCTGGGTGGTGGGTGGAGAGAGCAGAAGGAGAAACATAATTATGGGGTGGGTGGCAAGGCAGGAGGGCCCTTCCAAAGCTTTTACTTGGGGGCTTGCTTTCTTAATGTATAACCCAGCAAGGTCACCCTTGTTACATGCTCAACAATGCTTTATTCTTGTTCCATAATTGAAGGAGATTACAGTTTAGAAGTAATATTTAAAAATGGATTATCTGAATGTATACTGCTAATTATGTTGACTCAGTACATTGTGTGTACAGGTTGTAAAGTATTTTAGGGATTAAGTTGTAGTTAATTTTTTATAACTTTAATTTCTTTGTTGTTCCCTGTGTCCCTTTAACTGCAGTATTCTCTAACAAAAATTTTCTTGTTTCCTTGTGTTCTCTAATTGAGTCTTCTTTTATTTCTTTGAGCTTTTCTTAAGATCATCACTCAGAGTTCCTTTTCAGACATTTCAAGGATTCCCTGCTCTATGGGGTCTGGAATTTGAGCATTACTGAATTACTTTGGTGGTGTCATATCTTCTTGTTTATTTGTAGTTCTAATATTTTTCATCGATGTTTGGTCATCTGGGAGAGGACTTGCTTCTTCTATTACTCTGGGGTTGGCTACAAGGATAAAGATTTCCTCCTCTATTTGCCGGCTCTACTGGTGACTTTTCTTATATCAATGTGGTCAAGTGCATGGCAGGTTGCCTGTAGAGTGGCCCCGGCTGCTACTGCAGTGGTGAACTGTCTTTGTGGTGACAGAAGATGTGGCAGTTTCTATATTACATCCCCTTAGCTCCTGTTCTAGCTTTCCAAGGCTGTAGACTGAGCCCCTGATGTTGAGCAGGTCTTGGCTCACCTCAGCGCCTGCTGTGCTGTGGGCAATTCCCTTCTTCCCAGGGCCTTACACTGGGCCCCAGGGCCGCAAGGATCTCGGTTCACCTCGGCAG
>NW_007731302.1:69043-70075 GCF_000696425.1 Galeopterus variegatus | reverse complement strand
TTTTTTTCCCTCACTACTCAATGAGAACAAAATATTAGCTAACCAAATTTTGGGTAAGTTTCCCTCCTTCCAACAGACCACTGACTTTTGACCCACCCTCATCCTAAGCCTGCACACAGCCCATCCTGGCAGCCCTGCCCTACTGAGTGCAGGCTGGCCTCATGACAAGACACTCTCTGGTCTTGTCATACCATCTTTCTTCCCACATCTCTATACCTGGTTCTTGGTAGCTGCATCTTAGTATGTTTAGTGCTGCTATAACAAAATACCTGATATGGGTTAATTTATAAAGAATAGAAATTTGTGGGTTCACAGTTCTGGAGAATGGGAAGTCTAGGGTCAAGGCTCTGGCAGGTTTTGTGCCTGGTGAGGCCATTCTCTTCTTCCAAGATGGTGCCTTGCATGCTGCATCTTCTGCAGGGGAGGATTGCTGGATCCTCACATGGCAGAAGGCAGAGGGGCCAAGAGGCAAAAAGGGGCTGAACTTGACCTTTTATAGCAACATCAATCCCTCCCTCTTCAAGGCCTCACCTCTTAATACTGTTACAGTGGCAATTACATTTCAATATGAGTTTTGGAGGGAAAAAACATTCAAACAATAGCATCATGTTCTCCTCTCCAGAAAAGAGAAATCCTTTTTGCCTAACTCTTGAGGTGGTTACAGATCTTATAGTCAGAGAGTTCTTCCTATGGCAATCATTCCTTTCCCCCTATTGCAATAATTCCCCCACATGCATTCTTTGCAGTAATACTTCTGCATAAAGTCTCTCCTTACCAAGTTCAGGTTTGCTTTTTATTTGACGTACTTGTCAGATATTGCATCCCAAGGAACTCAGAGAAATTAAAAAACTTCCTGAGACCTTTCAGGAAAATAAATTGAACATAAAATATTTTTTTTTTGCTGTTTTCAATGTTTAGAATAAATTAAGATGATAGGGTTGACAATACTCTTAGTTCCTCATACAATCTATACTCAGAAACTCCCAACATTCCCTCTTTCTGGCCCATATTTTATTTATTCACTATTCTAGG
>NW_007731302.1:66077-67914 GCF_000696425.1 Galeopterus variegatus | reverse complement strand
GACAAAAGACAGATTAACAGGAGAGAAAGCATACAAATTTTATTTTTAATTTTACATGCACAGGAGTTCCACAGAAAAGAAGTAAGAACCCAAAGAGGTGGTTAGACCTGGGGGCTTACATGCCATTTTTTAAAAGGATGATACATTTATGGAGAAGTGATTAGACAAGGGAAAAGGGGTTTCAGCTCTGAGGGGTAGTAAATTGTGGAAGAATGACTAGGAAATGTATGGGAGACAAGGATTATGCAGATAAGAGTCATTTTCCTCTTCCTTGTATAATAACGGGGAACACTTTTACAAATGAAACGCATGTCTTGATTTCATGCAGAAAGGTGGAGGACAGAAGGAAAAAAGCTCTTCTTACTTCTGCTGTTCCTTAATTGCCTTCAACTCAAAATAATCTTTATGCCAAAGTGGCATGTTTTGAGTGGCTTATACTGCTACCCTTCACTGGTATGTATACTAGCTCCCACATCACCCAGGACAGTTCTTTATATACCATATATGCTCAGCAGTCATTTCTTTCAATATATTAGTAAGTACAACTGTATTGCAAGGCCTCTCGCTGCAGATTTAGAAGTAAAACAGTTTCATGGTTCTTCTTGCTGGGATGATGGAGAGTAGAGAACAGGTAAATAATGGAGGCAGCCTTTTCCTCCTGACTCTTTTCCCAAGGTCAGAGCAGGAAGAGAGACCTTTGCTTTGCAGAGCATCCTTCATGCAGCTGTTACCTATCCCGTTGGGCTTAATTCTGTTCTTAATGAGCTGCACACCTGTGTCCCTGGCTGGCTGCCCTCCACGCAGTGGGAAGAGGTGAGGGAGGGTGAATTCCTCCTTCATCCTGAGCTCTAGGATTCAGATCTCTGCCTGCTTGTATTTTGTTGAACATCCCAAGTGTGAGTGGTATTCTGAACATCTTCCCACTATGCAGCCAACATCAGCTTTGTTATGCAGATTGAAGTTAAAGACAGTATAATTTCTCAGTAATATCCAGGCTCATTGCAGCCCAGCAAATTTCTCAATTGCATAATATATTGAAGGAAACCATGCCTGAATTTTTTTTTTTTTTTTTTGTGTGTGTGTGTGTGTGTATTTTATTTCCTGGTTAGTGAATGCTGAGCTCAACTCACAGAAGGTGATGATGAATATTTCCCAGGCTTTGAACTTTGGGGTATGGCCTGACAGTAAAAAAGATAAAAATAAAAAATAAAAATGAGTCCTGAGAGCTATCATAGA
Source organism: Galeopterus variegatus (assembly GCF_000696425.1). Classification (NCBI taxonomy): domain Eukaryota; kingdom Metazoa; phylum Chordata; class Mammalia; order Dermoptera; family Cynocephalidae; genus Galeopterus; species Galeopterus variegatus. Next base: position 66,678 of record NW_007731302.1, on the reverse strand, counting down.
CTTTTGTCGGCCCATCACTCTGTGTGGGGCATCCTAATGAGGATGTGGAGTCAGGAGAGAGATGAACAGGACAAACTCAGATTTCTATTTGACTGTTATTATATTTTAAGAAAATGCTTGGGTGGATTTTTACCAAATTTATAGGATACATTTGGGATGCTAAAACTCAAAATGTAGCCTATGTGAGATATGCAGAATTCACTTCAGGAAGCCATGGGAGCACCTTAAAGAAATAAACAATCCTTCCCCTGGAGAAGCTGAAATTGAGATACAACTAAATGTCCTGTGGTGGGCTATATCTACAAACAGATGCCAGACATGTTGAGATGTGGAGGGCAAAGAAAGCACATGTTGTTTGCAGTATCCCCAAGATCTGAAGTCCTGGAAAGACACTGATTGTGGCTGCTGGTTTGTGATTGAGTTTCTTCTCACATAGGCACCTTTGTGTAGCATATCCAGGGTGAGGGATGGCCTGGGCATAAAGGGGATCATAAAATCTGTGCCACCTCAAAATATGACACTTTGGCATAAGGACTATTTTGAGCTGAAGGCAATTAAAAAGCAGCAAATGCAGAAAAAGTTCTTTGCTTTCCACCATCTC
>NW_007731302.1:63942-65516 GCF_000696425.1 Galeopterus variegatus | reverse complement strand
TGAGCTGAAGGCAATTAAAAAGCAGCAAATGCAGAAAAAGTTCTTTGCTTTCCACCATCTCTCTAAAAGCAGGGCATAAATTTCTCTCTGTGAAGGTCTGACCACCCACTGTCCTGCAGCAGGAGGAGAACAACTCTTGTCACTGGAGACAGAAAGTCAGCATCAAGATGGTTCTGCACAAACCTTACTCAAATAACACTTATCTTCCATTATTTTACCCCATATATTTACCCTCCTATTATTTACAGCCTCTATAAGTCCAACCCCCTTTTCTTTTGTCATGTTACTTTTCCACACATTTATTGCTGTTTGTTAAAATGGTATAGAGGCCCCTGGGTCTAATCACTCTTTGGGTCTCAACTTACTTTCTATGAAAACTTCCACACATGTAAAAATATTAACATCAAATGAAATTTGTATGCCTTTTCTCCTGTTAATCTGCCTTTTGTCAGTCTAATTCTCAGGACCCAGCCCCAGAATCTAAAAGCATGAGAAAGGTCTTTTTGTTTGTTCATTTGTTTTTATCCTTCTGCATGTACTATTTCAAGTTCATCTCTCTCTCATTTTCTCTGTGGGCTTCTAACTTGCCTGAGCCATTGGTTACCAGATTTTTTTTTTTTTTGATCCCACACTCTTATTTTTCTATCAGTACACACACACCTCCAATATATGCTTATTTACTTGTAGATAACACACTTGTAATGCTGCTCCAATATTTCATTTTAAAACATGCATAGAAATAGAAATTTTAAATAAAAATATCAGTATTCTGATATTTTTTTTCTAACTCCCCAATGGATCTTTGAGCCTTCATCTCACTCTGGAGAGCCTGCTTTAAGCTGGTCATCTTTCCAGAGCATGGTGAACTTTTTGAAATGCAATTCTAATCCTATCACTCACTCCTTAAGACTAGTTAAGTGGCTTCCGCTTGCACGGAGGATAAAATCCTTTTTCTGGAGGACAATCCTTTTTCTGGAGAAAAATCCTTTTTCCCTGCCCTGCTCCTACCTGACCTATGCCCTTTTTCTTTCTCTCTCTGCTACTCTGGCCTTGGCTCATTAGGCTTCTGCCATACTGGACTCCATTTGGTTTCTCAAATGCTGCATGCTCATCCCTGTCACTGAGCTTTACTGTAAGTTAGTTTTGTGGAGGAGAAAACATATCTTTTCCCTCTATTGTTCTAAGTTCTCAGCTGGGGCCCCTGTAACAAAAGACAGAATAACAAGAGAAAAAAACCCCACAAATATACTTAATATAAGTTTTCCATGGCACAGGAGCCTTCATAAGGAAATGCAGACCCAAATAAATGATTAAACCTGAGCTTTTTTTTTTTTTGTATTGTAACATAGTTGATCATAAGTACCACTAACTGATTGTGCCACTGGAGCTCCTAACATAGTTGATTGTACATTTCTGTGGAGTACAGAGTTGCATATCCTTACTTGTGTGCAGTATGTGGTACTCAAATCAGGATAATTAGTATATTCAACATTATACAATGTAATCATTTTTCATGGCCCTTTATCAATTCCTCCCTTACACCACTCCCCCTGAGTATTTTTATGCTGGTTTTG
>NW_007731302.1:58657-63929 GCF_000696425.1 Galeopterus variegatus | reverse complement strand
GCATGGGCTAAGGGTAGTAAACTGGGGAAACGAAGCAAGCCTGTTCTTTGAGGTTCCTCTTGGTGTCACCTGTCTTTGGAGATGCTCTTTTCCTGCAGGCGTAGGGAGGGAACATCCACATGAGGGTCTTATGACCTGCTTTAGGGGAGAAGGGTAGGGGAAGGTCAGACAGTCTTTCCTGCTCTTTCTCAAATTCCTTCAGCTTAAAATAGTCTATATGCCAAGGTGCCATATTTTGTGGTAACAATCCTAAACCCCATCAATTTGAAGACACTTACTTCTAGTTTTCCCTTAACTTTTACTCATTCTTTGAATTTTGTTTTTCAAGTTATTTCCTCAAAGAAAACTTCCCTCTCATCAGTCCTCTCCTCTCTCATAAAATCAATTTTCCCTATATTAAGCTCTCAACTTATTTTAAAAGTTTTCCTTCACAGCACTTACCACAATGGATAATTTTACACATACTTGCAGCATTGTTTGTTTGATATCTATTTCTATCAATAAAATAACTCTGTTCCCTGGGACTGTATCTTTTTTTTGTTTGTTTGCTTTTAACCATTTTATCCCTGGTGCCTAGAATGATATTTAACACATAGTACATACTTGATAATTGAACAAATACACAGTGACCATATTTTCCAAACCAAATACCATGGCATGTGGTTTTGAGTATGAGGGTTCAACCTACTTGGAGTACAGATTTTCCATAAAATCCAGTGTGCAGGACTGGTGAGTTTCTCCTTCATTCTTGTCAGCTATATATCAAGTCAGTATTTGCAGCCATTGTGATATGAATATCAGAAAGAGATTATATCCAAAGAATGAGCATATTGCAGAATGCTATGGGTTAGTGTTTCTCCTTCTAAATGTGCCTATCACTTCCCTTATTTTGACGCTGTCATTTTTGGTGGGGAGCTGCTGATGCTACAAGTTCAGATGTCACTTCTACTCAATTGCCTTGATTAGGGAACAGCCCAGCATTCCTAAATTATTCACAAGTCTCAGGAATTGCTGAGGACTAGCAAATGTCAAATATGGTAATTGTCATCCAGGAAGGAAGAAGGACTTGATTTAAATCTGTGCATTTAAATTAATAAGAAAGTAGAACTAGAAAAGTGACCCCACCCTTTCCTTAAGTGCTCAGACAATTAAATGCAAATGGCTTCCCCCAGGAGTCCCATTCCAGCTGTCTTCATAAACACATGTGATGGGCACATATTTTGAAATATCAATTGAAGCTTTTTTTTTCCNTCTTCATAAACACATGTGATGGGCACATATTTTGAAATATCAATTGAAGCTTTTTTTTTCCTTGAACTATCCTCTGTGATAATCAAATTCCTGGTGTCTTCCTCTATAGCCCAGGTAGCTGGACACTGCTTTAAGGGGAAGAAGGGAGTTACCATATAATCAGAGCACAAAGGTCAAATAAATTTAGTTATTTATTCATTTAGCTCTTCAATAAATGTTATTAAGTCATACTAAGAATTCTGGTTCTAGAGCTACAGTGCAATTAAAACAAGGTCCCTACCTCATGGCATTTATATTCTACTTGTGTAGATACATGAAAAACAAAAGCTGATAAGCAATTAATATGAATGCTATAACAATAACATTAATACTACAAATAAAATCAGGTTAAAAAGATAGAAAGTGAAGGAGGTGCAGGTATTTAGGTACCTCACTGAATAAATGGTATTTAAGTGAGATTGTCAGAATTAGAAATAAAATACAGGATGTTCAGTGTGTATATTCATGGGACATATTACACAGTATTTCAGATTCATTGTTAATCTGAAACTCAAATTCAACTGGACATCTTTTATTTTATCTTGCCTTTAAATTATATCTTGAATAATGTGAAGAAGCTAGCCATGGGGAGACCTGGAGAAAATGCTGTGTGGGCAGGGAATTTTCATGTGTAAAATGCCCTAAATTAGGAACAAGGAGGAGAGAATGTTTGGGGATGGGGTTGGGGGCTTTGTCCAGACCAGACTGTGTACGGTCTTGTGAGCCATGGTACGACTTACTAATTTTATTTTAAATATGATGGGAAAGCCATTGAAAGGTGTTTGGGAGAAAAGCATTGTGATCTGCTTTTTATTTTAAAAATACCAGGGTTGAGAATATCCCAGAGGTAAGAAAGGAAACGGAAAAGCCAGTGGAGGAGGCCATCACCACAAAGCCAGAGGACCTGCATGAGACGTGAGGCGTGAAGTAGGGTGGGCCTTGGGGGCAATGAGAAATTCTTCCATTTGCCATATATTTAAAAAATAGAGCCAACAAGAATTACTGGAGGATTACATATGGGGTTCTGGGAAAAGAAGAATCAATAATGATTTCCAAGGTTGTCGGCCTGAGCAACCATTTCAAAAGTTGTTAATGTCAGTAGGAATGACAAATTTTTTTCAAAATTTTAGTGTTTTTCCAACTCTGAGTCAGATACAAGATAGACTGGAGAAAAAAAGAGGACAGACAGGGAGGAATGGGCATTTGAAATAGAAAGATGTTGAGCCAGATGGCTTATTTAGCATCTGGAACCACCTCCAGGGATCTGCATGGAATCCGAGTCACAACTGTCCTCCTTGTGGCTTTCTGATGAGAACTATCAACTGATAATAGGCAACAAGGTATTTGCTATGCTGTGAGACTTGAATTCTGCAACTTAGTTCTGCATCCATCCCACTGCATATGAACAACTATCTATATCCAATTCTGGGATACTCAGAAGTATTTCCTCTCCTTCTGCCTGAATATTTAGAGTATGATAATAACGGTGAGAAAACAAAGCCTCCATACCTGTGGTAGGCAGAATAATAGTCACCCAAGGATGTTCACATCCTCATCCCCAGAAACTTTGAATATGTTCTGTTACATGGCAAAGGGGAATTAAGGTTGCTAATCATCTGATGTTAACTTAAAGAGATTTTTCTGCATTATCTAGGTGGGTCAAGTGCAGCCACAAGCATCCTTTAAATGGGAAAGAAGGAGGCAGAAGAATTAGTACCAGGGCAATGTGATATGAGACTCAGCCTTCCTTTACTAGCTTTGATGATGGAGGGGGCAAAGAGCCAAGGAGGTCAGATAGCCTCTACAAGCTGAAAAAGGCAAGATAGGAGATTTTCCCCTAGAGGATCCAGAAAGGAAGGCAGCCCTTTTGACACTTGCTTTTAGCCTAATGAGACCCATTGCAGACTTCTGGCCTCCATAACTACAAAATACTAAACTTGTGTTATTTTAAGTCATTAAGTTTGTAATAATTTGTTATAGTGGGAATAGAAAATTAATAAACTGACCAAGGTAGAAGTAGATGAAACCAGATGGACGTCTTGCATTGACATCAGTGAGAGCAATGATAGAACATGTTTCTCCTTTTATACACAAAGAAGTCTTCAAATTTGCCCTGGTAGAGAGAACTGAAAATGAAAGAATTACCTAGATGACTGAGAGAAACACATAAAACCCCATATTTCTTCTAGTTTCCTGAATTTTTGCCTGTTATCAGCTCAGCATTCAAGAATGAATTTGAAGATTTTGGGTTCAGACTGTTCTACATAGAACAGTGACTTTTCTGTGACTTCCACCCCTGTTATGTAAGCTCTTCTGAAGTGCAAACTATGCCTTATTCAACAGTCTCAGCTTAACACTCAGCAAATGACTGTTGAACAAGTAGATGGATAAATGAATGAATGAGTTAATGCTTCCCTTTCCCTTCAATTTTGACAAATGAGTACGGTAGGCCAGTGTGTGTATAACGACTGTGTATTGGGAGATCACAAGTTAAGCCTGAATTTGTGCAACTCATTTTGCAAGGCCAGGTTTGACAGATCCATTTGTTATGCAAGGTCATATTGTTGTCATTGTCCCTTAGCTTAAATATGGGCCAGGAACCAAGCATTAAAATGCAGTAAGTCCTTGGCATCTAATCTCTTCCTTTGTTGCTTAACCATATCTCTGACAGAATGGGGAACCAGCCTGAAAAGTCATCTGCAACCTCTCCAGGCTGCTGGAAGAACGACAGCTTTGGCTCACAACTAGGAGCAGGATAATGTGAGAGGAGATGCAGTCGGTCCTTGGGGGGAAATTGGAACTCAGTTGGCCTGGAAGACTGGGACTGAGGGCAAGGCAGGGCAGAGCGAGAAAACATTAAGAGAACCGTGTGAAACCTTCGGTTGTTTCAGGTTAAATTTGAGATGCATTGGTTGGTTCAGTGATTGCTCAACAGGATGCTTTATGCAAAGCACCATGAAAAATACCAAGATGCAGGTAACAAGGAATAATCCCAGCTGACATTTATTTTCCTGTGTAGTAAGTGTTAGGCACTGTGCTGAGCACTTTAAAGCAGTATCTCATTTAATTCTCAAAACTTTTTTATGAGTGCAGAACAACTATTATACTCATTAAGCTGATGAGGAAAATGAAGCTTAGTGACAGTAACTTGACTGAGGACACCCAGGAAGTGGCAGAACTGGATATTCAAACTGAGGTCTGATTCAAAAGCCTGTTCTCTTAACCACTACACATTATGGACTGGTCTTTTAATCACTGAATCTGATAATCTAATTGCTCTACTTTTATTCTAGTAGAGGAAGTAAGATACACAAATGCAGAAGCCATAATATGAGACAAAAAGGGATAAATGCTGTACGAAAGGAGTGAGGTCAGCCTTATGGAATACAGAGCTTCTGGGAATGCAATCCAGACAGGATTTAAGCAGCAGGAGTTAGCAAAAAATGATAGTAGCTATTGAGTGATCACTATAAGTCAGGCTTTACCTCCATTTATTCATTCATTCTAAAAATATTTACTGAGTATCTACTATTCATTTGGCACCCTCCCAAGTACTTGGGAACCATTAAAAAAATGAAACAGATAAATATGCCTGCCCTCTTGAATCTTGCATTCTAGTACAGAGGGAGAAACAGTAAAGAATAAACTATATGCAAATAGTTTCTACACAAACACACACACAAGTGTATATTTATTCACACAAACCCACACCCACACTTTTAAACACTAAAGGGCCATTAAATGCAATGGAAAAAAGAAAAAGTGGAAGAGGGCAAGAGATATTTTAAGTGGGGTAATCGTGAGATACAGTGTACTTAAGTATCTCACTGAATCTTCACAACAATCTTCAAACTCTTTCGAAGCATGTCCTATTTTTGTGCCTCCTTTTCAGAAGGGAAACAGGCTTTGAAAGACTAATTAGCTTGTGCAAGACAGTAATGGAACTGGGATACTAAGTTAGGTGTATGGTCCAGAGCCTGTG
>NW_007731302.1:48874-57923 GCF_000696425.1 Galeopterus variegatus | reverse complement strand
GCTTGTGCAAGACAGTAATGGAACTGGGATACTAAGTTAGGTGTATGGTCCAGAGCCTGTGTCCTCAGTCCCTATGCTAGTCTCACTCCCCAGTAGGCTGCTGCTTCCTCCTCCTCCTCCTCCTTCTTGAAACTACCAGGTTGGCACTTGTAGTTGTCAGTCCCTGCTTGATGTTTCCTAGAACTTGCCAAACCTGTGACACTAAGAGCTCCTTCTCTGCAGGCCCAGCTAAATCTCAGTTATGGGGTCCCCAGCATTTGCCCACCGGAAGCCACCTCCAGCACAACAAAACCATGTCTGTGCAGCCTTGAGGATTCAGCATGCATTTCTCCTTTCTGCTGCTTTCTCTGCCTTTTGCCTCATCTCCTGGATACCACACCATACCTGCACTTTCCATGCCCTTTAGAAACTGGGTCTTGGGCCAGCAGAGGCCAGTGTGGGGACCAACTTTTGAAGGTGGGTTATTGCTCTCCTACCTGAGAAAGTCCTTTCTGTCCTCTCTTTCACAATGGCACCAAATCCAATCTTGGGGCCATTACAAACCAGCTCTATTATGAGATGAACNTCACAATGGCACCAAATCCAATCTTGGGGCCATTACAAACCAGCTCTATTATGAGATGAACATAGCTGAAAGAGAACTGGATTGGAGATCTCCCATTAACATCACAGTGTACTTTCCTAGAAAGCGTGGTCTTTCAGGCCTTTGCCTGTCTGGTCTCTGAGGTCTCTACTAGTGTTGTAATTAATTTTTAGTGTGTAAGTGTGTACTTTTGTTGGGTCTTATAAGTTCACCAGGACTAACCTTGGGCAAGATTATCAAGTATTAGATATTTTCATTCATTCGTCAAACACGATATTTTGCCATTCAATTTTTAGTACCCAAAGAGATAAGTACCATGCTACTATTCCCATTTTACAGATGGCAAAACTGAGGTACATGGAAGTTAAGTTACCCAACGTTACATCACTAGGGAATAGAAGGGCTAAATTAGAAACAGAATCCCACAATAATTACTTTATAATATTTTCTCTAGATGCTGGGAATACATCCAGACAAGAGATCCCTGACTACGGGAAACTTACATCCTAGTGAGAAGATAAATGAATAAATCCAAAATATCCTTAACGGGATATTTCTTAAATGTTGGATAGCATGCAGGTAGAATACATGTCATTTTTGCCTGTCCAGTAGTGTCATAGGCTTCTGTCACTCACTCATTCCCTAAAATGGGTCTGGGTGTTTCTCGTTTCCTATTGATTCTGTTAGAGGACCATCCTGAAACATGTGTAAGGAAGCCAGTCTAACCAGCTAATTTGTTGTCTTGAGGTCTAGTTATCCATTAGTGCATAACAAACTACTCCAACATCTAATGGCTTAGGCAAATCTATCTTATTATCTGGTGTGATTTTCTGGGACAGGAATTTGGCAGGACTTGGCTGGGGTATTCTGCTCCACATGGCAGAGACTCCGGAAACTGGGTGGAACACAGCTGGTGGCTGGACTGGCCTGGAGGGTCCAAGATGGCTTCACTTTACATGCCTGGCTCCTTGGTGGGACATCTGGAAGCTGAGCCCCTTTTCCATGTAGTCTCAGGACTGTGGTCTCTCCAGCAGGTCGTCAGAATTCTTACAGGGTGACTCAACTACTAAGAGAGATCCTTGAAGCTGCCAGATCTCTTAAAGGCCTAACCTGGAGCTGGCATGGCATTATTTCCACTACCCTCCATTGGTTAAAACAGCTGCAGGCTGGTCCGACCCAAGGGAAAGAAGCACATTCCACCTCTGGATGGGAGGAATGTCAAAGAATTTGTGGCCATCTTTCATCTCCCACTATTTCCAGTTGACTTTGCATTGAATTTTCATAAAGGATTCAATGTATTTCTAATGAAATACTGCGTCTCTCTGAAGACTGATTGAAGCTGAGGTGCCACAGTCTTCAATACGTCATAGTGTTGAAAGAAGATGATTAGACTTTCTCAGAGCAGTGAATGTATAGAGATCACCTTTTAATATACACATTCGATTGTGAATTTCCAAATGGCATTATGAAAAGTAGTGGGGGGGCATTTAGGTCTCCCTTGCAATTTTGGCACCAGCAGTGACTGTTTTCATAGCCCGGGGGCTGAGGATTGGTATGGAGATCAGGCAGGGCTGGGAATCATTGTGAGTTGTTAAAGGAAAACTGTGGGATGATACTCAGAGAGAAAGTGGGCTACACTCATTCCAAGAGGAGGAGCTGTGGAAATTCCTGAGAAAGACAAAGAGAGTGAGACTTGAGAAAATAGGATTTCTAGGGGCAGCATCAGAGAGACAGAAGCTGCTAGAACAGCTCTGGGCACATTGTAGGTGTTAGTAAGTGTTTATTTCATGGGAAAAATAAATTAGAGAAGAGATAACTATGCAGATGTTTTAGATTAGGGGCCTCAAAAAATTAAATAAATTTTAATTTTTTAAAGTTTTAATTATTAATTATTTTAAAATATTAATTATTTAAAATATGTTTAAAATTTTAAATTATTTTAAAATTATTTGGGTGAACCAAATTACCAAGAACCCATGTCTAACACATTGCGAATATTTAAAAAGTATGTTTCATTCTATTTTTTTCTTCTAAAGTAGAAAAAAGACAAAAGCTTTGCTTTGAACTGTGAGAGTAAGAGTGAAATCAAGGATAATTTTACTTTTGTGGGTTAAGGTATAGAGCATAACTTTCCAATAGAACTTTCTGGAATGATGGAAACATTCTACATCCACACTGTTCAATATGGTAGCTGCTGCCCACATGTGGATATTGAGCCCTTGAAATACGCTAGTGTGGACTACTGACCAAAATGGTGGAATGTGGATATTGAGCCCTTGAAATACGCTAGTGTGGACTTCTGACCAAGATGGTGGAATAGACCGTACCCAGCATCACCCTCTCCCACAATCAACCAATTTACAACTATTAACAAGTAACAAACTGCCAAGCTGTGGCTGCTCAAGCTAGAGGAAGAGGAAGAGAGACCTACGGAGTTCATGAAGGTGGGAGAGGCTACGATGAGAGAAAGAAAGGATCGCTCTGACTGTTTTGAGACTTGGCCACTTCAAGGCTGGCCCTGGTAAGCAGACAGAGCAGGAGCTGGCAAAAGCCACTGCTGTGCCCTTTGAATGAAGTTGCTTAAAAGCTGCAAGGGAAAGGAGGGCTTTGGTGGCCCTCAGGCCAGCAAAACCACAAACAGAGTTCCCCATGGACCCATAGGAGCAAGGGGCCACAGACAACTGAAAAAAGGAGTCACTCAGAGGCTGGTGAGTCACCACAAGGGAAGTGTTTGGAGTGTGGGCAGTGGGGGAGACAGGCCCATGGGGGGAACACTGGGGCACAGCATGGACAGCTGATCTACCCTCCAATCAGCACAGGCCCACTCAGTGTAGACTGGTCAGGCATATAGAACTGCAGAGGGTGCAATTTGCTGAAAAGACTCAGGCCCAGACAAGAGTTTCCACACAACCCAGGTATACTGAACCTCACAAGACCCGGGGGTGCTTACAAGGTCAACAACTAAAACCCGAGCTGCACAAAAAAACCTTCTCTAGAGAATCAGCAGCAAAGCAGCAATTTAGCTCAAATACAGGGCTCAAATGCTGGTTCCCACAGGAAGTTCCCCCATTTTAGAAGTAACCAAACGACAACAAATGGGTACCAGTGCAGAGTTTCAGTGGTGGGAACAGCAAATAATCTAACACAGAACTGAAAGAAAAAACAAAACCCCCTAAGATCAGAGACAAAGTTCTAATATTAACCAGTAAAGGTCTAACACCACTAAGGAGCACCTATAGAACCTGGAAGGACCAGAAGCCCCTCAGACTCCCAGGCCAGGGTTGGGGGAGGGCTGAGGGCCTCAGCCACACACCCCAACATCTGCATCCAGCCCAGGAACTACCTCTGAGGGGCTGCTGGAAGCACCCCAAGCTCCTGAGCTGGGATGGAGGGGGCCAAGGGCCTCAGTCATGCCCCTAGAAGTCCACATCCAGCACACCCATGGCTGGGTTACTGTCAGAAGCCCCCTAGGCTCCTGTGTCGGAATGAGAGGGGTGCCACAGGCCTCAAGCACACCTCCCCCTTCTCCCACTCTATCCCCCTCCCCCTTCACTTCTCTCTCTCCCCTTCCTCCTGACTGTTCTGCAGCAGCATCTTAGAATGTAAAAATAATAAATAAATAAATACATAAATACACATAATAAAATACCTCCTTACTACTTAAAAAAAAAAAGTAATACACTAGTCTGACCGAAGAAGTAAATTTAAAATATTAATTTAAGTAGTCTTGTGTGGCTGGTGGTTACTGTATTGGACAGAATTTAATTAACACTTATTTGAAGCAAGTCCATGACACAAGATGGTACTTATTAACCTCAGTTGTATANTGTTTATTTCATGGGAAAAATAAATTAGAGAAGAGATAACTATGCAGATGTTTTAGATTAGGGGCCTCAAAAAATTAAATAAATTTTAATTTTTTAAAGTTTTAATTATTAAATATTTTAAAATATTAATTATTTAAAATATTTTTAAAATTTTAAATTATTTTAAAATTATTTGGGTGAACCAAATTACCAAGAACCCATGTCTAACACATTGCAAATATTTAAAAAGTATGTTTCATTCTATTTTTTTCTTCTAAAGTAGAAAAAAGACAAAAGCTTTGCTTTGAACTGTGAGAGTAAGAGTGAAATCAAGGATAATTTTACTTTTGTGGGTTAAGGTATAGAGCATAACTTTCCAATAGAACTTTCTGGAATGATGGAAACATTCTACATCCACACTGTTCAATATGGCAGCTGCTGACCACATGTGGATATTGAGCCCTTGAAATACGCTAGTGTGGACTTCTGACCAAGATGGTGGAATAGACCGTACCCAGCATCACCCTCTCCCACAATCAACCAATTTACAACTATTAACAAGTAACAAACTGCCAAGCTGTGGCTGCTCAAGCTAGAGGAAGAGGAAGAGAGACCTACGGAGTTCATGAAGGTGGGAGAGGCCACGATGAGAGAAAGAAAGGATCGCTCTGTTTTGAGACTTGGCCACTTCAAGGCTGGCCCTGGTAAGCAGACAGAGCAGGAGCTGGCAAAAGCCACTGCTGTGCCCTTTGAATGAAGTTGCTTAAAAGCTGCAAGGGAAAGGAGGACTTTGGTGGCCCTCAGGCCAGCAAAACCACAAACAGAGTTCCCCTTGGACCCACATAGGAGCAAGGGGCCACAGACAACTGAAAAAAGGAGTCACTCAGAGGCCGGTGAGTCACCACAAGGGAAGTGTTTGGAGTGTGGGCAGTGGGGGAGACAGGCCCATGGGGGGAACATTGGGGCACATCATGGACAGCTGATCTGCCTTCCAATCAGCACAGGCCCACTCAGTGTAGACTGGTCAGGCATATAGAACTGCAGAGGGTGCAATTTGCTGAAAAGACTCAGGCCCAGACAAGAGTTTCCACACAACCCAGGTATACTGAACCTCACAAGACCCGGGGGTGCTTACAAGGTCAACAACTAAAACCCGAGCTGCACAAAAAAACCTTCTCTAGAGAATCAGCAGCAAAGCAGCAATTTAGCTCAAATACAGGGCTCAAATGCTGGTTCCCACAGGAAGTTCCCCCATTTTAGAAGTAACCAAACGACAACAAATGGGTACCAGTGCAGAGTTTCAGTGGTGGGAACAGCAAATAATCTAACACAGAACTGAAAGAAAAAACAAAACCCCCTAAGATCAGAGACAAAGTTCTAATATTAACCAGTAAAGGTCTAACACCACTAAGGAGCACCTATAGAACCTGGAAGGACCAGAAGCCCCTCAGACTCCCAGGCCAGGGTTGGGGGAGGGCTGAGGGCCTCAGCCACACACCCCAACATCTGCATCCAGCCCAGGAACTACCTCTGAGGGGCTGCTGGAAGCACCCCAAGCTCCTGAGCTGGGATGGAGGGGGCCAAGGGCCTCAGTCATGCCCCTAGAAGTCCACATCCAGCACACCCATGGCTGGGTTACTGTCAGAAGCCCCCTAGGCTCCTGTGTCGGAATGAGAGGGGTGCCACAGGCCTCAAGCACACCTCCCCCTTCTCCCACTCTATCCCCCTCCCCCTTCACTTCTCTCTCTCCCCTTCCTCCTGACTGTTCTGCAGCAGCATCTTAGAATGTAAAAATAATAAATAAATAAATACATAAATACACATAATAAAATACCTCCTTACTACTTAAAAAAAAAAAGTAATACACTAGTCTGACCGAAGAAGTAAATTTAAAATATTAATTTAAGTAGTCTTGTGTGGCTGGTGGTTACTGTATTGGACAGAATTTAATTAACACTTATTTGAAGCAAGTCCATGACACAAGATGGTACTTATTAACCTCAGTTGTATAATATCTCTATCTTGATATTCTTTTACATTCTACCAAAATTTAATTTTTTATTGAGGTACATTAAGCAGGTAGGAGAAATAGTTAAGCTTATGGCTAATAGGGAGCAAATGTAGAAGCTTAAATAGAAGCATATAAGACAAAGACTGAAGGAGGGGTAGTAATTTGAGCACCAGGTTGTCCTGCACAAACAAAACCCTGGAGCATGTTTGTAAGTATGTATCAAAATATTATTGTTTGGTTTTGCAAAGAAGTTGAGTACTTTCCAGCTTTATTGCTGGTAGCAAATTGAGTGAAATGAATATTATTTATACTCACCTGGCATAATTTGTTATTCGACTTTTTCTGACGGCAGTAATGGAACTGGAGCAGTTAAACCACATTCTCCAGGGTACCGTACTACTGCCAACAGCAAGAAACTTTCATCTTCCAAAGCCTCAATCAGCCAGTTTCTCATCTGCATCCCATAAATCATCAAGAAGGAACAAGCTCATTATCTCAGCACCAGGGACAAAAGTCTTTTACATGACACTGAACTTCTGACTACTGCAAAACATGGCAGTTTGCCACTATATCTTTAACAGGTGTGTTGGTCCCTTCAACAGACTGGGCCAGAAGTTTGAGGCTGTGACCTGAAATTTCAATTTTGTTATGTGCTGTGACTTGCATGGGCCTATGTCCAAAGCTAATTGGGCCTACTAGTCTATGAAGTTACTTGGATGTTTTGTAGTTTTAATAGGTTTGGGGAAAAAGAAGTGGGGATTTCTGTCCCTGAAGACATTCTCTCTTAGAAACTAGGAATTAGGGGAACTTCTCTGTTCTTCTTTGGAAAAGTATTTCAATGTTGCTACTCCAAAGAACTGGAGTTCCTAGATGCAGGCTGCTCCAATTTCCTTTATCTTCATTCCCTTTCTACATAACAGGGTTGGTTAGGTTCTGGAACCTTCTAGAAACTAATCATACCCAATATATGATTCTTGTGTCATATACAATTTCTTATGATTTTTAATAAGATAATCATATTCCCAGAAAAGGTCTCTCAACTTTCACCTCCCTTTCTAGGGATAAAAATAACTGCAAGTGTTGCATGGAGCGTGTCCCAAATATGGGCATTCACCTGTTTCCTGTGATCTGTGTCGTGACTATTTAAATTGGTAGCAAAAGCAAAAGTAGTATATAAATAAATGAGTGTGGCTTGTTTCAATAAACTGCATGGACACTGAAATTTGAATTTCATGTAGTTTTCACTTGTGATAAAATAATCTTTTTCTTTTGATGTTTTCAACTATTTGAAAATGTAAAAACCATTGTAACCTCTCAGACTTTAAAGAAAAAAAAAACTAATAAACAACAACAAGAAAGCCCTCAAACTACCAAGAAGGTAGACCAGCTTTGCCCTGTGGGCTGTACTTTTCTGACTCCTACTCTATAGGATACACACGTAAGTAACTAGAGTGTAAATGTTTCATAAAAATTATTGGTATTACTAGGTTCTAGCCTTTTAGCGTTATGGAAGGCTATGTTTTCATTTTCATAGGTAGAATTTAAAACCACAATATGTTTATAATGACTATCTTTGTAAGTGGGTACTTTAAAAAAAATGAAAGAAAAACAAAGCATATTTTTTACGGCACTGTAGGAAGATAACTGAACAAGTTCTCAGGAGTCCAGTAGTTTTTGTTCAGCCCTGACACTAAGCAAGGGCTTATTATATTGGATTTTCTCTTCTATAAAATGGGAATAATGCTGGTCTCCTGCCCTCATAGGACTGTAATTAAAATCAGCTTAATGCTGTGCTTTTGAAAATGCTTGGAAAAGACCAAGTGCCTCATGTGTGTAGAGTTGTTTTCCAGGAGTGTCCAAAAAAGTTCTTGGGCTGGCATATTGCGTAGTTTCTCTCAGCAATTGTGTGGAAAAAATACTTCATAAATAAATAGATATAGGTGGATAGTTTTATATTCATGCAGCAATGATCTGATGAGAAAAATAATGTACCCTGAAGGTTTCATCTTTTAGTAGCACTGTCAATCTTGCCATGTGTGAATCTTTTAAAACCGTGCTATGAACTGCTGTTTTCATTTAGGATATTATGTCTTTTCTGACTTATCCCAAACCTAAAAGTGGCCAAAGGGGATGAAATATGCCTGCCTGTACCTCATGCATGGGTGAATATATAAAACAATGGGTTAAGGATTGAATTCAAGACAAAGGCCTCCCTCCATACAAGGGGTTCTTTCCTTTTTTTTTTTTTTTCCTTTTTATCTTTTTTACTAACTGGTAACGGGATCGCAACCCTCGGTGTTGCGCCCGCACCACGCTCAGCCAGTGAGCAGGAACCGGTCTCCACATGGGATCCGAACCCTCTGCGGGAGCGCCTCCGCGCTCCCAAGCGGTGCACTCTCCAGTGCGCCACCGGGCCGGCCCCAAGGGGTTCTTTCTAATATTAAAAGGTTACCCATTAACAAAACAGAAAAAAGGTCTATGTGACCTTCTGCTATTTGGAGAGATATTGGTAATAAATGTTTTTCGCATATATGTGTGTGCGTGTACGAGTGTGTAAATAAAAGTGAAAGGACATGTACAATGGGGGAATAATTTCAAGAATGAGAAATGTTTATCTTAAAATCACTCAGTTTGTTTCATTTTAGTTTA
>NW_007731302.1:47487-48597 GCF_000696425.1 Galeopterus variegatus | reverse complement strand
AAGGATTGAATTCAAGACAAAGGCCTCCCTCCATACAAGGGGTTCTTTCCTTTTTTTTTTTCCTTTTTATCTTTTTTACTAACTGGTAATGGGATCGCAACCCTCGGTGTTGCGCCCGCACCACGCTCAGCCAGTGAGCAGGAACCGGTCTCCACATGGGATCCGAACCCTCTGCGGGAGCGCCTCCGCGCTCCCAAGTGGTGCACTCTCCAGTGCGCCACCGGGCCGGCCCCAAGGGGTTCTTTCTAATATTAAAAGGTTACCCATTAACAAAACAGAAAGAAGGTCTATGTGACCTTCTGATATTTGGAGAGATATTGGTAATAAATGTTTTTCGCATATATGTGTGTGCGTGTACGAGTGTGTAAATAAAAGTGAAAGGACATGTACAATGGAGGGATAATTTCAAGAATGAGAAATGTTTATCTTAAAATCACTCAGTTTGTTTCATTTTAGTTTAACTGATTTTGTAAAAGACTTTTTTTTCCTGGGAGCAGGGGGACCTCTAAGAAATAATTCAAAGAAGACTAGAAAACGTTGTGAAAAGGGTAAATTTTGTTTATGTTTCTTAGGATATGAAATCACTTGTCCCCTAAATGGTGAGTTTTAATTAAAATAGATGAGAAGGCAGGGAAGCAGAGGAGAAAGACATTTAAACATATTTTTATCGTGTAAGGTTTTTCATGTTTTCTCCATAAAAGTCGAATTTCCCTTCTGCTCTTCGCAGTATGGCTTGTATATAATTATTTTGGAGAAATGAGAAATGTGAGAAGGAAAATGGAGTATTTTAGAGCTTACCCCAAATACATGCTACATCTGGCTGATTTCAGTTAGCTCTCCAAGCACTGCTATAACGGTGTAGGTGCCATGAATTATAATGACGTAAAGTTTTATATGTCCCACTTCTGACATTCATTCTTACAGTGCTGGCATCTATAGCCACTTTTTACTCTTTCTGCTGTAGATGCACATATATTCATGTAATTCTTATCCTTTTTTATTCCTCTATATTTTTAATATTAATATACCTTTTAACAAGGGTAGTACACAATAGAATGTAATATAGGGTAATATGAAATATAATGCAATATAAGGTAATATAATAACAGG
>NW_007731302.1:45634-47477 GCF_000696425.1 Galeopterus variegatus | reverse complement strand
AATAGAATGTAATATAGGGTAATATGAAATATAATGCAATATAAGGTAATATAATAACAGGCCCAGCATTGTTTTATTTGGATGTGTGTCTGTGATACTGGCAGCTATGCTTAAGAAATTTGACATTGGATGAGACAGTAACGCTTGTCTGTAATCCACAGCATGGTGAAAGAGACTTTAGTGATGGGTCAATGCTAACAAAAGTTTTTCTCATTAGGTAGAAACCACAGAGTCCTGGCATAGTTGCTAGCTTCAGCTTTAACACAGACTCAAAATTTCATAGTATAGAACTTGTAGAGACTATAAAACCTAATGATGCCAAATATGAGTTCAGAAACCTCTGTTCACTCTACCATGTTGTTATATCAGAAAGCCACTGAAGGAACAGTTAAACAGTTAAAAAGGAGCACAATAAGTTAAATTCCAAGTCCTTAGGCATAGTTTGAAAACTGGAATCAAACTTAAACTCAAAGAATTTCATGTATGCTCTTGGATTTTTCCATAGATCCCAGTTTACAGTCTATTAAAGTCAATGTAAAGGGCCTGTACCATAAAGTGGCAATACTGCCCAGTGGATAAGAAATCTGCTCTGGAGTCAAACTTACCTGGTTATAATCCCAGCTGTGCTTCCTACTAGCTGAGCAACCTTGGACAAGCTATTTATTGCCTCTGAACTTCAGCTTTTCCCTCTTTAAAATGGGAATACAAATTTTACCTTTTGGGGAAAACCTAATGAAGTAAAGCACAGATAATGCTTAGCATGTTTAAAATGCATGTATAGTGCCTTGCCCATAATAAACACTCAATAAATACCATTAAATACTCAAAGAATAGCCTAAGGTACTTCTAGGGCAGTACAGAAAAAATAATAAGATTAAGCCTGTTTTCAAGGAGTTGATGGTCTTTCTGGAGACAGCAGCCCTAACCCCAGGAATGATTTCAGGAATAATGTCAGAATGTGTATTGTTAAGTGCTCCAAAAATAGATTTGGACAACTGGGGGTATGTTAAGGATTCCAAGGAGGGAGAAATCATAGAGTCATCTGGGAGAGTTTCCTGAGGGTGGAAATTGAGCTGGGCTGTGCAGAATTTAATACACAGGGAAGAAGGGGAGGGGGCACTGAGGTGAGGATATTTTAGGGTGGGAAAGTGGAAATCATGTCCTAACGATGTCTGGTTGCTTTAGGTCTGCACCTTATGCGAAAGGCCATTGCTTTAGACAGGGTCCAATGGCAGTTATTAGTACAGGGCCTTCAAAGAAGATGTTTTTGTTAGTTTGCTAGGGCTGCTATAGCAAAACACCACAGACTGGGTGGCTTAAACAACGGAAGTTTCTTTTCTCACAGTTCTGGAGCCTGGAAGTCCAAGATCAAGATGTTGGCAGGATTGATTCCTCCTGAGGCCTTTCTCCTTGGCTTGCAGATGGCCACCTTCTCACACTCCTCACAGGGCTTTTTTTTTTTCCCCTGTGCATCTCTGATGTCTCCTCCTCTGAGAACTTGGTGGCTCCTGGTGCAAGTCCTGAAGTCTAAAGGCCAGAGGACCTGGAGTTCGGATGTCCAAGGGCAGGAGAAGAAAGATGTCCCAGAGGAGAGGAAGAGAATTCACCTTTCCTCTGCTGCTTTGTTTTATTTGGGTCTTCAACCTAGTGGGTGATTTCCTCCCACACTGGATGAAGATGGATCTTCCTTACTCAGTCCACTGATTCAAATGCCAATCTCTTCCAGAAATACCTTCACAGACATACCCAAGAATAATGCTTTATCAGTTCTCTGGGTATCCCTTAACCCAGTCAGGTTGACACCTAAAATTAGTCATCACAGGGCTTCAACATATGATTTTTT
>NW_007731302.1:43819-44753 GCF_000696425.1 Galeopterus variegatus | reverse complement strand
AGATGAAAAAATAAGCTCTCTTTTGAGTATTTCACATTTGAGACCCAAATTCACAAGACCTTGGTTCTAATTTAAGTTTGGTCATGGACTAGTTAGAGCAAGATATCTCCTTGGTGCCTCAATTTTCTCATTTCTCAAGTGGGGCAGCCATACCTCTTCCAGAGGAAGATTTTGAGAGTTAAATTCAGTGTTATAAATGGAGACGCACAGCATGATGCTCTGTAAATAACTAGGTATTTGCCTAATGATTATCCCGATCTGTTAAGTCTTCACTTCCCTGCCCTCTCCCTCACACCCTTAGACATACTCAAAAAGATTTGGGGGCTTACTTCACTTATTCATCAAAGATAATAGTCCTAAGTTTTTAGGGAGTTCTGGCATTTAGAACACCCTCCAACATGTTTTGTCATATTTGTTCTCACAACAGTGCAAAGTGGATGGGGAATTCCACAAAGGGAGATCCACGGGAGTTAGCTCTGTGAGGGACAGTGGAACTGTCAAGAGAGACACAGACCTTGCTCTCACTTCATCCCCAAAGGGATTTGGTTAATATCCTGTCTCCTCCAGACTGCAAATGCTGTACATCTGGGAACTACACTACCACCAAGGCAACACAAGGGCAGGAGTTTTAGCTTTTCATATGCTGAAGGGCCCCAAAAAGAATAATTGCATTGGCAGGTGCATATTTTATTCCATAGACAGACATTTAAAAGTACTATGACTACATAAAGTTTTACTTGGAAGACTTTGCAAAACTGTAAAAGAGTATATTCTACAGTCTAGACAGTCTATATTGGGTAAATGGCACCCAGTGATACACCATATAAATAACTGGACTCATCTCATTCCCTTTGGGCTGACAGGGGTGGTGAGTGGGGAGGATACACACACAATGAAGGGGGAACACACACACACACACACACACACACACACA
>NW_007731302.1:41560-42945 GCF_000696425.1 Galeopterus variegatus | reverse complement strand
ATTAGGACTTATTAGTGATTCTCCTCCAAAGTAATTAGTTTGAACAGATACATTTCAGCATTAAGACATGGAAGAAGCTTTGTTTTCTATTGTTTGTAATTATATTGAGCACATTTCCTCTCTCACCTCTTGCCTTTTTGTGTCTACTTCGGTGATTAGCCTGGCTGAGAGAAGACTTGTCTGTTCGCCCAAGGCCTTAGGAAATAATTAGCGGTCACTGAGAGAGAAATTTGCTCCACTGAGAGAAAATGGAGGTGGGGGAGGAAGAGCCAGAGAATAAGGAAATGGTCAGATCACAGCTCAGGTTTAGGTTAAAAAAAAAAAAGTTGAAGCAAAAAGATGTGTGAAATGAATATTTTATATCCAAGAAATTTGAAATGACTCTCTCATAAATGTCTAAATGGGTAAAAGAAACTGCAGTTAAGCATTCCTACTTGTACTGTGGGACTGGAAAAAGGCAGGGCATGCTCTGTGCTGTTGCCAAATTAATCTTCCAAAAGAGTAGCTTGATCGTGTAATTCCCCCTGCACAAGAACAAATAGTTAAGGGAATGGGTCTTGGAGTCAGACAAATTTGTTTGAGTCCCAATTTTGCCATTTGTCCATTTGACTTCGGGCAATCCACTAACCTCTTGGGGTTTCAGTTCTTTCTGTATGAAAAGGGATGGTGATAGAACCTACCTCACAGGGTTATTATGACGATTACGTGAAGTGATGAGGAAAGACTCTCAGCACACTGGCACATAACATTAAAATGTTTGTTGTTACTAATAGACAAGGTCCTGTTCCCTGGCATAGCACTTAAGGTCTTTTGTCATTTGGCTTCTACCTACCTTTAAGTATAATGCACAGCCGTTTCATTCCAGGATGCCTACCCTCCAGCTTAAATTGGTACCCTGTATCATAATTTGGTGTGTTTCAAGTTACACAGTCAACTCCGTGTGAGTAGAAGACGACTGGGTCTTACTCAGCTTCAGAACTCCCAATGGCCAGGATGGTCCCTAGAAAATGCAGATGCATCACTACTTACAAGAAGGTTAAATTTACAAAGCCTGTAAATTTAAGTCCACGTGTTTGTAAATCCTGTGTTTTAGAAGGGTTTAAGCTTGCAAGCGGGGTACCAATTTGGCCTTGAGCTTTTCTGTACATAAAACGAAAGCATTAGATGAAATGATTAATCAAGTAGGGCTCTCTCCAACTTAAAAATGCTGTGATTTTATTTAATCTTTTTTGGCTTCATTGTTGTCATGTTTTTATGATACCAAACATCACCAACATGAAGCTTAAAAGATTAGCAAAAAAAGTGATAATTTCAAATGCCTGTATTTCATATTATATGGAAAACATATCTTTTTTTCAACATATTTTTCTGATTTTGATAGGATG
>NW_007731302.1:37696-40799 GCF_000696425.1 Galeopterus variegatus | reverse complement strand
TTTCATATTATATGGAAAACATATCTTTTTTTCAACATATTTTTCTGATTTTGATAGGATGCTTGACACTAGATTATACTGTGAATTTGATAAGGGAAAGCCAGCCAAAATAAAACAGATGGCTGGAAGATTTAGAAGATAGATAATCCTTACATATATACATATATATATATATTTTCCGTTACATACCTTCTTGAATATTTCTTACAAGAAAGTAGTAAAGGCAAAGACTTCCAGGTGTTACCAATTATCCTTTGTTTTTATTACTGAAGTTACCCTTTCCTTGTGGAAAAACTTCAGAGAGTATGTTGAAGCCAGGATTATCACCTCCTCTTAAATAGGAGATGGTCATACAGGTCATAGCATCAAAAACTTGCAGAAGGTATTTGTTACCAAATCTGTGACTGACCTCCAGAGGTGTGCTGATGAATCAGGGAAGGCAAGTGTTTCCTGGAAGCTAGAGTAAATAGCTAATGTTTAGTAAATTACCTAAATTACTAAATGGGACATTGGCTTCCTTGAAGAATTAAATTCACCTCATGGGAATGAATGAGCAATTTTCTTTCAACAGGTAATTTACTCAAAAGTAAGCTCAGCCAGTATATCATAATGCAGGTCAAATTCTATTGAAGAAAAAAATTTGCATTTTAGAACTCTTTCCAATTTCTCAGCCAGTGGTATGATTCTTTCACACAATATCTGAATGCATAAAGCCAGTAAACATGTGCTTTGGTCAGCCACCTGTAGGTGGATGAAACAATATTTGACAGGATACCAAAATTTGTTTCCATGTAATTGTTCCATTCTTTTGGTAAAAACACTGAATGCTTTATTTTAGAAAAAAATTTTTGTATGGTTCCATGCAATCTTTAATTTAGTGAAAAGTGAGAAGGCCAACTAATACAAAATGTGAATAATAGAATGAACTAAAGGGATTAAAGGAAGGCAGTTTTATTTCCTTTAAATTTCATGGGTTGGTATATTTGAAATAATAACTGATGACTCTTTCCCTGACATTCTCTGTTGCTCCATCCCTTCCCACAATTTGAGTTTCAGTCCAAAGGTATATTAATAAAAGTAGTACCTATTTTTATAGTACTGACTATATGACGGACCCTATTCTAACTACTTTACATATACTAGCCCATGTAATCATTACAAAAGCCTCAATTTCAGGCAAATACAAATATTACCCCCATTTTATAGATGTGGTAACTGAGGCACAGAGATGTTAAGCCACTTGCTGTGAGTCACACAGCTCATAAGACCCAAGCAGTCTGCCTCTAGAATCTAAGCTGGTACTATGTTTGTCAAACTTGAGTTTGCATCAGAATCAGCTGGAGGGCTCCTTACATTACAGATTTCTGGGTGCCACCCACAGAGTTTCAGAATCAGTAAGTCTGGGGTGGGGCCTGAAACTTTATATTCTGACAAGCTCCCAGGTGATGCTGATGCTGTTGGTTTGGGGGCATCACTCTAAGACCACTGCACTATGCCTCTATAGTATCTGTAATCCAGAAAAACATTGTAATGGCAGAAAAACAGTCAAAGCTTTTACATTTTGAAAGTCCAGACTGTGAAGACTGAAGGTGAAAGAAAATATATGATGACACTTTTCTGGCACTTTTGGATCCTGAGACTGATAAAGCTTCCCAGGATAGAGGGAATGGAGACAAATGTAGACACTGGTGGGTTCCTGAAAAGGGACTCTGAACCTGTCTCTTCTGGACTCCTCCCTGGAGGAGGCTAAAAGGGTATGGGGGGAAAAAAAAATAGAACCCCCGGATAGGTTTGAGCAGAGAAAACCTGTACCCTCTGCCAAATGGAGCCATGGAAGCTGCAAGGGCTTGGAGTTCCCGTTGCTCAGCATGCTGGAAGGTCTTGGTAGACAGGCCTGGCATATCGTTACAGAGTTCCTGGAGTCTCAGCAAGGGGCAGAAGCAGGAAAATTGTTCCCATGAGTGTTTAGGAGAACTTGGGTATGAGCAGCAGAAAGCAGCTGACTTGATGGGATTATGGGGTTGGGATGAGGCTGACCAGTGTTGATCTGCATGGACAGATGTCTAAGAACTATAGGGGATGAGGATATCTCCTGGATGCTGTGTGGAGAGACGGCTACACAAAGGACTAGAAGCCCATCCTCTGCCACTTCTCCCATCCCACAGAAACCATATAACAATCCCTTTCCCTCCAAACTCAGAGGCATGCCTGGAAAAAGGAGGTGGGTGAGTTGTTCCTAGCATCTTGAGGAAAAGAAGCATAATAAAATAAATTTATTCCATGAAGAAAGCTATAGTTTCGCATACGAGTATGTAGGACAAAATTTGTACCTACTGCAAATTAGTTGCTGTGTGGACATTTAAAGAATGCTAGTGCAGGTGACATCTGTGCCACAGACTGATTAAGAGGCCCAAGTGCAGATTTAAAGCCAAATCATTGTGAATCAATAGAGGTGACCCTGAGGAAGAATGGGTGCCCAGAGAAGTCATAGCAGACTTTGGAGATACCACTACTGGACTGTAAAGAAATTTAGTTTGAAAAAGAGCAACCAAATGCTGTAAATTTATAAGGCAGAAATAAAATAGGTGACTGAAAGGAGATAGAAAGGGCAAATATAGTCTCGTAAGAGTTTCTCAACACAATTTCTCTAGACTCAGATTTTCTCTCCTTGGGAATGAAGGGAGCTTCCAGTTCTATCAGCCCAGATCAAGAAGGTAGTGGCCATTACCTGGTCAAAACAGCATCCATGGTGACCTTCAGTAAAGCAGTGACTTGGAGCCTATGTGGGAAAGCCTATAATTTGAAAAGAACACTAGGTCTGGAATCTATCAAGCCTTGGAGGGCTAGCCATTGGCATCCCTGATCTACAGTTTTCTTACCTATAAAATGGAAATAATACTTCCCCGATGGAGTGCTGACTTTTATATGACACCAAACATATCACACTTGACTTATAACCGCTGCCATATTGCTTCCAGTTTTTCCAAATATTAAGAATACAATAGTCTTCCCTTATCTTCAGGGGATATGTTCCAAGACCCTGAGTGGGTACCTGAACACTATATACTGTATACTATGTTCTTTCCTATACATACATACATAC
>NW_007731302.1:35862-36558 GCF_000696425.1 Galeopterus variegatus | reverse complement strand
ACAATTACAACAATATACTATAATAAGAGTTATGTGAATATGATCTTTCTTTTTCTCTCTCTCTCGCTCTCAAAATATCTTATTGTACTGTACTTACCTATTTTCTGACCAAAGTTGACTGTGGGTAACTGAAACCTTGGAAAGCAAAACTGTGGATAAGGGGGGACAACCGTAATATGTTTTGTGTAATGTAAAATGCCAAGTTATCAGGCTTGGAAGCAACAAAACAAATTATATGGCAAAAAGTGATGTTTGACACTAAAGCTTCTTGTTAAATACTCATAGAAAATTCTGGACTTTTAAAAAAAACACCAGAATTTCCAATTTTGCTCATCATCTGGTACGTAAGAATGAAAAACTTTTTTGACTGTAGCTATTCTGCAGTGTGTTTTTATGGAAGGTAGATGCATCACAGTGTGTGGGCCCATTATTCTTCTCTTTCTAAGTAACAGACCCCTGATTTATTAAGAGCAGAAACATACCCATCCAAAAGTCTACATTTCCCAGTCTCCTCTGCAGATAGGTATGTCCATATAACTAGGTTCTGGCCAATAAGAGGTGTATGGAAGAGTTATGTGATTACTTCTCTCATGGACCTCAAAAAGGAGAGTGTGAGAGACTTAGTTAATGATAGGCTAGAGGGAGCACAATCCACATATGATACACCAATTCCAATTTTAGGGGGTTCACAAACCA
>NW_007731302.1:33460-35155 GCF_000696425.1 Galeopterus variegatus | reverse complement strand
GTCTGGAGGTTGGGCTAATGCCAATTGTCTCCAGTTCCTCTGAAAGTCAGTACTGATACCATGTGACCGACATCACTAATCACATCGTTAGACTGTCCAGTGGCCAAAGCCCCCAGGCAAACAAAGACAGTCCTATCATGCAGAGGATTCCAGGGATCAAGAGATCACAATCAAGTAGCTGAGGACAAAGGCCAGACCTCACTTCTGGGGAAGTTAGTTCTTCACTGCTCAGAGGGTCAGGACTTTATTCTTCTCTTCCCTCATCCTGCTGCCCAGAACACCAATTTGGTGGGTGAAGCTCTTGTAGCCATCGTCATGGAGAAAATAAAAAACCGCATCCTGGCATTGTTGGAATGGTGTCTGAGAAGACACCTGGCTCTCTGATCACTTCATGTGGCTGAAGACATCCACCAACATGGACTTTTTTATACAAGTGAGAAATAAAAATCTATCTTACAATCATTAGATATACTCCTAACTTTCCAATTCAGGAAAATAAGGCCTACTCTTTTGCTTTAAAAATGTCCTTATTTGATAAAAACAATCTTGATAATTGTAAAGGACATGTGATTCCAATTTTCAACCTCAAAATACACATTGTTGAGGAGTATTTTCATTTCATTTGGACTTTCTTGTGAAGGCAAGAGTTCTCTCTGTGCTCAGTGTTTGGGATGCTTCAAACTTTCGTCAGAGTGCTAATGTCCATTTGTACTGAGAACATATGTGAGTGCTTTAGGCAGATTTAGTACTGGGAGATTTTACTTTTATACCAAGACTAACACTTCCCACAGTCTTATTCACTATGTACTTAAACATGGTGGCTCCCCTCTCCTTCTCATTCATTTCAACGGGAATCTTTTAGTGACAGGTGGCAATCGTTATCTCTACAGTCACCTTTTAGTGTGCTCGTGCCCTCCGTCCCCATCCAACTGTGTCTTTTCCCCACTATCACTCATAAAACAGAGTTATAATAGCCATAATTCTCTTGAAATCAGTCAATTGCTGCAGTTAACGAATGGTTTATTAGAGTGTTAACCTCCATTAGCTAGCGGCGAGGTTATTAGCTGCCTCTGATAACCATTTCTCAAAGTTTATGACTTAAATAATAACTTAAATAATGACTTTTATGCTTTTATCTGGATTGAAATAAAGTTTCCTAAGAACTTGGAATTCAGGGATAAAATGAGGGCTATTCGTTAAAAATATCTGTGGACTTGGGTACCCCATTTTGTTTTAGGGCCCTAATGTTTGTTTTAGAACTTCCAAGCAAAGATGCGGTAACAAAAATGAGTTTCAGACTCTGTAACTACCATGTTCCAAGAAAGCATTCTCAATGATAACATGCATTTGTCTTCTGTGGTTTGGGGTATGTAGATCAATTACGCATTTTCCTTTTACCTTCTAATTTCTTGTCCTGGAAATACCAGCAGTTTTAACATAAACTATGTAGTCTCAATGCTTTGTGACTTATTCATTGCTAAGCATTTGTATGCTACCTGTACTTAGTTCTCTGTGGTAAGAAGGAAATTCTCTTAAGAATAAAGACAGCTGTTACTACTAATCTCTTTTTGGCATCTCTAGTGATTCAGGATATGCCATTGTATTAGTCTGTTTCTACCATTTATAAGAGAATACCTGAAACTGGATAATGTATAAAGAAAAAAAGGTTTATTTTTTGCAGTTTTGGAGGCTGGG
>NW_007731302.1:28909-32756 GCF_000696425.1 Galeopterus variegatus | reverse complement strand
CCTGAAACTGGATAATGTATAAAGAAAAAAAGGTTTATTTTTTGCAGTTTTGGAGGCTGGGAAGTCCATGGTTCAGGGCGCATAGCTGATGAGGTCCTTCTTCTGGATGGGCACTGTCTACAGGGTCCCATGGCTACACAGGCAATTACATGGTGAGGATGGCAAAAGCTCTTTAATGTGCTCACTGTCTCTCCTTCTAAAGCCACGAGAACCAGTCCCGTGACAACCCACTAAACCTTTAACCCATTATTCCATGAATAGATTAGCCCATTCACAAGGGCATAGTCGTCATGATCCAAAAACGATCCTCACATGATCCTCCTAAAGGACCCACCTATCAACACTGGTATAATCTGATTTCCTGCCCTCTTTACACTGTCACAATGGGGATCAAACTTCAGTGACTTTTGGGGGTACACTCAGTCCACAGCAGTCATGAAAAGAACCATGCGATTCACAGGTTTGATCACACCACACCAGTGCTCATAAATTTTACCAGTACTCAATTACCTACAGAATAAAGATGTTATTGGTAGAGAAGGTGGTGGGTTTGGGTTGAGCAACATGGAGTGCCAGT
Organism: Galeopterus variegatus; assembly: GCF_000696425.1. NCBI lineage: Eukaryota > Metazoa > Chordata > Mammalia > Dermoptera > Cynocephalidae > Galeopterus > Galeopterus variegatus. The sequence goes on along the minus strand of NW_007731302.1, from coordinate 32,179 downwards.
TTCTCTATCTATAAGGAGGGTATCACAATACTAATATTTTTATTCCTAGATATTTTGAGAATGAAATCAGATAGCATCTATGAAGATAGCACTTGTGAAGCATTGTGAATGGGATTAAAGATTAAAATGCCACTTGTATTTCCATATTGCTAATATGCCTAGAAATTAATGTTTTAGACCAGAGAAATACGTGTTTCCTCAAAATTTGTTTCCTCATTACATTCCCTCAACTGGTCAAGTAGATACTTTAAACTATACAAATTTGCCACAGGACTATTAAAGCTGTTTTCACTTTGAAAGTAGACTACAACCAGTTTTGTTTTGGTTGACTTGGCTCTTGCAAAAATGTGTTCATGAAAGGGGAACCACGAATCATTTCTTGTTCACCTCTGTAGCTACTCTGCCTGGCACTGTGCCTGTCACTCAGTAATTTTTGAATAAATAGCTGCAAATTCCTCAAATATACCTGATAAAAATTAATCTCTCTCATTTGTGATCCCTGTGATTACATCTTCATAAAGTAGATTTCTTTTTTCACATTTTGTCTTATATTAGCTCTTTATACTTCTGCCTACTCTGCTTATTTATAGGCTTATTAGGAGCATAAACAGAGTCTGTTTCTCTGTGTATCTCTTACAATATCTAACATCATGTTTGTCTACAGTGTAGCATTTCCCAGAGGGTGTTTTGTCACAGGCTAACACAATAGGATCTTTTTTTAGTTTCTTATTGCTCCTGAAGCAAATTACCACAAATTTGGTGGCTTAAAGCAAAAATTTATAGCTTTGGAATTCAGAAGTCCCAAATCAGTCTTACTGTGGTAAACAAAGTCAAGATGTGAGGATGGCTGGTTTCTTTGGAGACTCTCTGGGAGATTCGGTTTTTTTTTCCTTCTTTCAGCTTCTAGAGACTGCCTTCATTCCTTGGCTTGTGGTCTCTTCCTCCGTCTTCAAAGCCAGCAGTATAACATCTTCAAATCTCTCTCTGCTTCCATCATGACATTCATTGCCTTCTCTCTGCTTCTGAACCTCTTGCCTCCCTCAGGGACGCTTACTATTATATTGGACCTACTAGGGCTGGCTGGTTAGCTCAGTTGGTTAGAGCAAGATGTTGATTAAATTGGACCTACTGAGTTAATCTCAGATAATCTCTACGTCTTAAGAGTCTTAACATAATCACATCTGCAAAGTGCCTTTTGCCAATAAGATAAAATATTTATAAATTCTGGGGATTAGAATGTGGGCATCTTTGGGGTGCCATTGTTCAGTCTATCACAGATGTTACAAAGGGAATGCAATGATTCCATAGTCAGATAAGCCTGGGAAATATTTGGTATAAATAACATGAACATGTGACTTTTAATGCAGAATTTTACTGAGCCTTTATTATAACTAACATATATTATTACTTTTCCATTAAAGCAATATAGAACATAGTATCTTATAAACTTTGGAGTAATGGACATCTCTCTCCCACCCTCAATAAGTGTTTAATGGACTAGAATTTTTGGTAAATGCATGGGGGAGGGTGTGGGGAGGAAATCTAGAAACTTTTTTCACTTTCAATTACTTACAGACAGAATTAAAATATTTGAATGATGAAATTGCTAAAAGATCCTCAGTTCCTTTGACTTTGGCTATTCCTGATTAATCAAACTTTAATTTATTATTTGCTAGTTTTCTGACCAAAGTGTCCTTTTTCAAAAAGTATGATTCCTTCCAGTTTTAGCACTGACATGTAAAGAGCTTAGAAGTTGTCACTCCCATACCTACAACAAGGGAAAGCTGGACAAACTGAACAATCATTTACTTTGCTTGAACCCATCAGAGAACTGAGGTTTCAGGGTAAGCCACTACTCTGAAATCTTGATGAATAGTCATGGTAACTGAGATCTGCTTAACTGGAACAGAAGCCGCTGGAGTCATGAGCTCCTAGAAATACTTAGATCAAAATTTTGACAAATTATTGAAGGCTGAGTGTGGACTAGCTAGGAGTGAGGTCCAGCCGTGTGTGTGTGTGTGTGTGTGTGTGTGTGTGTGTACTTTCCTGGGGTTTTCCTCCAGGAACCCCACTACGTTCACTAGTAAGGATCCAAGATAGATCCTCTCATGACCCTGACAGGAAGAGGGGGAAAGTAACCATTGTGAGATATACCCTGAGACTTCTCCTTAACATAGGCACATTCTGTAGGGGAAAGGATTTTTCCAGGCTGCAATTCTGAAAACTTATTGTAACAGGAGAAATGAAAATCTTCTCTATTCCGTGGAACACCTTTCATCCTTTCTGTCTCACCCAAATGGGGAACAAAAAATATAGTCAACAGGAAACAAGGTTTGAGGAAATAGATTGGGAATGCTGCAGCCAGTGAAGGGAGTGGGAAGTGGGGGAAGAAAGATGTGCCACTGGGGGAGTGATAAAAACACTTGTGAAGGCTACAGCCTGAGACACAGCCCTCCTAAAAATGGAGATGTAATTTAAACATTATAGATCAATCCTCTTCCCTCACACCCTAACACCAAAAGCCTGCAGGGTAATAACAGTGATTATAGCCGAAAATACGAGGGTACTTTAAAAAGTTTATGGAAACATAAAATTAAAAGATAATACAAATCTTTTAATAAACTTTTTGAAGTACTTCATGCATAGAGAAGTCCCAGAGCCAAGAGGAAAGACAAAAGCAGGACATTAAAGGAATTTGGTGCTTATAGCAAACATGAAACACAACCCAACTCCTAACCAGATTAACATAAATCCTCATACTAGTGACCTATTTAAATCTTCAGTACCTGTTACTTGATACTGTATCTCCAGCTTTCAACCAAAAAATTACAGAATAAGCCAAAAGGCGTCTGTAGAGAAAACAATTATCAAAACCAGACTCAGATGTGGCACAGATGCTGGAATTATCAGGGTATTTAAAATTACTATGATTAATATGTTAAGGGCTCTAATGAAAAAAGTAGACGATATGCAAACACAGATGGGCAATGTAAGCAGAGAGATGAAAACTATAAGAAAGAATCAAAAGGAAATTTTAGAAATCAAAAACACAGTGACAGAAATGAAGAATGCCTTTGGGGAGCTCATCGGTAGACTTGACACAGCTGAGGGAAAGAAAACATTAGTGAACTTGGCTGCTTCTCCAAGAGAACACCAAATGGGAGATGATGCATGGGCCCTGGAATGGGAGTCTGTGGGCTTCTGCAGAGGCTTCAGCATCTGCGTCAGAGCTGGGGCAGGAGCCTCGGAACTTCAGAAGGCAAAGCAGAG
>NW_007731302.1:26372-28287 GCF_000696425.1 Galeopterus variegatus | reverse complement strand
TACAGCAGAGGGCCCCATGGGCCCTGGAATGGGAGTCTGTGGGCTTCTGCAGGGGCTTCAGCATCTGCGTCAGAGCTGGGGCAGGAGCCTCGGAACTTCAGAAGGCAAAGCAGAGGACAGGCAACGGATCCCCATCACCAAGCTGGGCCTGGTCAGGGACATGAAGATCAAGTCCCCGGAGGAGATCTGTCACTTCTCCCTGCCCATCAAGGAGTCTGAGATCACTGACTTCTTCTTGGGGGCATCGCTCAAGGATGAAGTTTTATAGATTATGCCAGTGCAAAAGCAGACCTGTGCTGGCCAATGGACCAGGTTCAAGGTGTTTGTCTCCACTAAGGACTACAATGGTCATGTTGGACTCCAAGGAGGTAACCATCACCATTTGGGTGGCCATTGTCTTGGCCAAACTCTTTACTGTCCCCATATGGAAAGGCAACTGGGGGAGCAAAACTGGCAAGCTCCACAGTGTCCTTTGCTAGGGGACAGGCTGCTGTGGCTCTGTGCTAGTGGCTTCAGTACTGCCCCAGAGGCACTGGTATTGTCTTGCCCTTGTACTTGAGAAGCTGCTGCTGATGGCTGCACTGGTGCCTTGGGCAACTTTGCCAAGGCCATCTTTGATAACATCTCCAAGACCTATAGCTATCTGACCCCTGACCTCTGGAAAAAACTATGTTCACCAAGTCTCCCTATCAGGAGTTCACTGGCCATCTTGTAAAAACCCACACCAGAGTCTCTGTGCAGAGGACCCAGGCTCCAGCTGTGGCTATGACATAGGGTTTTTATACAAAAAGTAAATAAATAAATAAAGTGAATTAATTAAGCCTGTAAAAAAAAGTTAGCAAAGTTGAAGATAGGTCAATAGAAATTATGAAGCTGAAATGCAAAGAAAAAAAAACAATGAAAAAACTGTGAGATGATGTCAAATGGCGTAACATACACATAATTAGAATACTGTAAGGAAGAGAGAACAGAGTAGAAGTATTTGAAATGACAACTGCTGACAATTTTCCAAAATTAATGACAGATATCAATTCACAAATCCAGGAAGCTCAGAGAACACCAAGCAGAATAAATTCCCCCCCCCCCCCCATCTAGGTGTATCATATCAAACTGCAAAAAGTTAAGGACCAAAAGAAAATCTTGAAGGATGCTGCAGGAAATCAACCATATACCTATAGAGAAACAAAGATAAAATTTATAGCAGACTTCTCATCAGAAACCATGCAAGAAAAAAGGGAGCGCGGTACAATTTGTAAAGTGTTGTAAGAAACAAAACAAAACAAAACTAAGAATTCTATATCCAACAATATTATTGTTCAAAAATGAAATAGAAATAAAGACTTTCTCAGACAAACAAAAGTTAAGGGAATTCATTACCTGCAAATCTGCCCTATAAGAGTTGTTTTAAATAGTTCTCAGGCAAGAGAAAAATCATATAGGTCAATAAATTGGATCTGCATAAAGAAAGTATAGAGGAGGAAAAACTTTTCCTCTACCTTCTTATTTTCTGTAAATTTTTCCAACAAGAGGAAAAAAACCCAGTTTTATTTACATGTGCAATGTGTATACATGGGGGAGAACTTAGTGATAAGTACCTCAAAGGGATGTTTAGAATTTGGGGTTTATAGGCCACCTTAATAGGAAAAGGGGAGGAAGAAGAAAGGCACTTATGGGAACATAAATATTTGGAAAAAAAAAAAAAGAATTTCAGAAGAACAAACAGGAAATAAGAAAGTTTGTAATAATGTTTGTCTATACAGGTGTAAGTGGTCTTTCTATCCTTCCAGGGCATAAAACTCCCCTGGAGAAGGAATTTGGGGTAGGTTTTATTCATGTTCTCCCATTTGGGAGTAAATCTGCCCTGAAGAGGAATTTAGATCAGCTTTGTTTCCCAGAAGTTGCTGCTTTTAGTCAA
>NW_007731302.1:23943-25839 GCF_000696425.1 Galeopterus variegatus | reverse complement strand
ATCTGCCCTGAAGAGGAATTTAGATCAGCTTTGTTTCCCAGAAGTTGCTGCTTTTAGTCAAATAAGGGACACACCAAGAAGGCTTTCTTCTGCATCTGTTGAACCTCAGACGTCTTCAGCTTTAATCTGTATGCCAGATTAAATATATATGGCATATAATCCATATGCTGAAGTCGCATATTTCGGGTTGGCATATTCTGATCTCCTTCAAAAGGAAGAGTATCAGAGCAAGAATAAATGAAAGTAAAATGAAATTTTTTACTTTTCTTGTTCTTAATTAATCTAAAGGTAACTATCAAATTATACATTGTTATAATGTATTGATTGATTATAGCATATGGATATGTAAAACGAAAAACAGCAATGTCACAAGGATGGGAAGAAGGTGTCAGGAATACTCTCTTATAAGGTACCTATACTGCATGTGAAGCAGCAGAGTGTTATTTGAAGGTTTATTTAGGTAATTTAAAAATGTATATTGTAAATTCTATAGTAACCACTGAAAAAATGTGAAAAATACTTATAAATGATACCCCAAGAGAGGAAATATGATAGAATTATTGAAAATGCTCTATTAAAACCAGATAAAGCAGAAGAAGAGGGAAAAAGAATCAGAGAAGAAATGTAACAAGTAGAAAACAGTTACAAAGATGGTAGGTATCACTCCAACTTTATCTATAATCACTTTAAGTATGGATGGTTTAAATGCACCAATTAAAAGTCTGAGATTCTCAGAGTGGATAAAAAGATAAGACCAAATTGTATGTTGTCTCTGAGAAACTCACATTAATTGTAAGGATTTGTATAAGTTAAAAGTAAAGAGATGGAGAAAGATAAACCATGCTCACACTAATCAAAAAATGATGATTATTTTGATCTTTGGAATCCGTAAACTCAGTATGGATTCCAGTTCTATCACAGAATGAACATAGGCAAGCTACTTAACTTCTCTATGCCTCAACTTTAAAATGCAGACAAAAACACCTCTTAGGATTGCTGTTAGGTGGATGATTAATGCACGTAGCATGTCCAGCATCATACCTGATATAAAACAAGTGCATAGAATAGCATCTATTTTTCCTCTGGCTTCTCATAGAATACCAACTTATTTCTTACCCTTCTTCCTTGGCCATCATCCAAGATTTTCATAATTTCATTTCATAAAAATCTTCATAAAAATTTTGTGTCCTTTCCTTGGCATTTCCTTCTAAAATTTTTAGTTTTACATATTATACTATATATTTTAGTACTTTTTATTGCACTATTATATACAGTGGTGATTAGATGAATTCTAACAGTTTAGACATAGCTTTAGCAATAATTAGTAAATGACTGTGGCAGTCAATGCTGAGAAACTTAACAAATTATCCAGATGGGTTCAAGCAATTCCGTAAGTTAACTTTCTCCTGCTCCAGATGGAACAACAACAAAGTGTTTTGAAAATACATGTAGCTAGAGGAGGCTTTGCATTGAGTCTTGTGATTGGCATAGGGCAGGAAGGTTATTTGTCAGTGAGGCCTGAGAAGAATAGACAGAAAAATTATCCCTTAAAAATTAATGACAGGGATGAAGAGGAGAGATACAGTCCTCCAATGAAGTCTAAAGAAATGGGTGAAAATTAATTCCCAGCAACCAACAGTAAAATAAATAAATAGCTTTTCTCACACTTATGACTTAGAAAATAAATTTCAAATCCTCAAACTCCCCGTTGACAAAATGAAAAACAATAATTATAGGAAGCCTGCTACATAATGGTCATTTTAATTACCATGTTGTCTCTTCTGTGATATAATTAGTTGTTTTTTTTAAAAATAAAATTTGAAGGAGAGTTTTTTTCCATCTGGTTTTAGGTCTTCCGTATTCTATCGAGTATAATTATATCTTCCAAGTAACTAT
>NW_007731302.1:21466-23443 GCF_000696425.1 Galeopterus variegatus | reverse complement strand
CAAAGACACCTGATGCAGATACTGAACAGAAGTCTATGGAATCCAGTAGCAGCCATCCTTCACTGGCAGCTGGAGTTTATGGTCGGTCTCAATATTGTTCTAACTATATACATAAAGAGCCACAACTGTCTCAGGCACATCATTGACAGGAACTCTGAGAGGCAGTAAAGTGCTTGCTGTTGTGTAGCTCTGGCCATAAAGGAACAGCTATAGTCCACTTTATTAAGTAAGAAGCCAGTTACACAGTATGCAGTGGGACGTCCTTTCTGATCACAGTCTGAGAGCAATTAGTTCGGGTTGCCAACTCCTGGAGGGGTCTTACTCTCGTCTTATACTGCACACCCTGACTGCGATATAGGGAGATACATCTAGAAATCTGAGGTAATGCCCCATGGTAGCAGTTTTTGGAGGCTAATTAAGTATTGCATAGAAAATTACATCTGTATATCTGCTTTAAATTTGCTGCCCATTAATTTGGAGCAGTCCCTGGTTTTGATGTGATGGGATAGTGCGATTAGATGTAATTTATGGCTCATTTCTATACTGTTTATTGCTTTATGGCTATAGCAGGGTACAGCTTCCAGTTGTTAATGAGGACCCCTCCTGAAATGAGAGATAATAAGGTGACAGTGCTTTCCATTTGCACCATGGCTTAGTCGCGGCAGGACAAAGACCCTCACTCAGACCCTGTAGTGGATTGCATTATGTCCCCCCAAAACTTACTGAAGCTTGAATTGTGTCCCCCACGTTTTATGTATTAGAAATGTGCCCCCCACTGTGACTATTAAGAGGGTGGGAAATCCTATTATGGTAATTGAAAGGGGGGGCCTTGAGGAGGTGACTGGATTTTAGGACCATGCAGCAGTGAATGGATTAAAAATGGTGGTCAGGAGCATGGTTCTGAGGGCTTTAAAAGAAGAGAGAGGTGAGTCTGTCTCTCTCTCTTTCTCTACTCTTTCTGCTTCCACCATCTTGCAATGTGAGACACCTAGGTCATTGTTGCCACCACCAGATGAACTTTGGACTTCCCAGCCTCGGAAACTGTAAGCAATAAATTTCATTTTTCTTTATAAATTACCCAGTTTTGGGTATTTTGTTATAAGCAACAGAAACAGACTAACACAGATCCTCTCATTATCTTCACTGTGTACCAGCCATGCAAGGGGTCAAAGTTCAGAAGTGCAGTTTACCAGTCGTGATTCTACACAGAGGGCTAGTTGCCTGGCCACTGTGAGCAAGCCAGGACTTGGAATCCAGCTCCACACAGGTTGCTGTTACACCTCTCTCTTCTCAAACCTCAGCCCCTTCTTTGCTTTCTCACCCCTGTTTTCTCCCATTTACAAATGGGAAATGTGAAAAGCTCAAAGGGAGAGGCAGGGAACATTTCCTTGTGTGTTTCTTTCTTATTTGAAAAGGAAAAAAATTCTCAGGAGCTTCTACTAGACTTTAGGCCAGAGTTAGGTCTCATGCCTACTCCTGGAACAGTCACTTTCAAATGGCTGTAAAATTGCTAAGACTGTTTTAAATCAATTGTGATTCTTCCCCAGGGGTTGAGTATATTGCCACTGGATAAAACTGTGGTACACATGGCCAGGAAGAATGGCTAAGAGCTGGGCACTCAAGTTTGGTGGACATAGATAATTACTCACTCTGGTTTCTTTGGCAAGTCTCAAAGCCTCTGTTTTTCTCTAGGCTATCATGGCTTCCTGCTTAGGGTGCTGGGGCATCAAGGCCTTTGGGATGCCAGATGGCTTTCTCTCAGTTTCTCTCTGCTGGAGCAAGGTTATGTTACACACAAAAATAGGGATAATGGTCCCTTTTCTAAAGTATTTTTTGTATCCATGCCTTGTAAATTTCTTCACTCAAAATGCCCTTTTCATGCCTTGGGGAGGGAGCAAGATGGCGACGGGTCTGGTGCGAGCATGCCAGAGGACAGAGCGAGCCTGAGAAGTGTGCGCTGTGCTGCCAGAGTACTAT
>NW_007731302.1:16338-16578 GCF_000696425.1 Galeopterus variegatus | reverse complement strand
CAAACCAGTTTTCTCTGAAAGGAGATTGTCCACTACCCAAATCCCATTTTAGGTGCAGTTTCACAGCATGCTACTTGGATAACAAGTATTAACAAACTAAAATTGAAGTTGAAGGTATAATTTTTAAGAAATTAAACTTTAAGGTTAACAAGCTAGAGGAATACTCCCAGAATATTTGACTTGAAGAATCAAGGCATAAGTTGTATACATTAAAAAAAAATAAGAAAGCTTGTATTAGAC
>NW_007731302.1:13525-16255 GCF_000696425.1 Galeopterus variegatus | reverse complement strand
GGGGAAATATAAGTGTACTTCAAAAAGTTCATGGAAATAGCAAAAGAAACAATTAAGAGAGTGAAAAGATAACCAACAGAGTGAGAGAAAATATTTGCAAACTATGTATCTGACAAAAAAATTAATATCCAGAATATACAAGGATCTCAAACAACTTCACAGTAAAAAAACATATAACACAATTAAAAAATGGACAAAGGAACAGAATAGTAATTTCTCAAAGTAAGATATATAAATGGCCAACAGACACATGAAAAAATGCTCAGCATCACTCAACATCAGGGAAATGCCAATCAAAACCACACTGAGATGTCAACTCAACCCACTTACACTGGCTATTATTAAAAAGACAGAGAATAACAAATGCTGGTGAAGATGTGGAGGAAGGAGAAATCTCCTACACTGTTGGTGAAACTGTAAGTTGGTGCAGCCATTATGAAAAATGGTATGGACTTTCCTCAAACAACTACAGATAGAACTGCTGTACAATCCAGCAATTCCACTGCTGGGTTTATACCCAAAGGAATAGAAATCATTTATTGAAGGAATACCTGCACCTCCATGGTTATCACAACTCTATTTATAATACCCAAGAGTTGGAACCAACCTAAATGTCCATTGTCAGAAGACTGGATAAGGAAAATGTGGTATATGTACACAATGAAATACTACTCTGTCATTAAAAGGATGAAATTCTGGCATTCACAGCAACATGGATGAACTTAGAGAATATCATGTTAAGTGAAATAAGCCAGGCACAGAAAGAGAAATCGTTCATGTCCTCACTTATAAGTGGGAGCTAAAAAAAATAAACAAATAAAAAGAGAAAAAAGGAAGGAAACAACTGTCATAACAATATATTGAACTTTCAAAAGGAGAGAACAGAACTGAGGCCTCCAGAGGTGAGAAGGTGGGGGATAAGGGAGGAACTCGTAAAGGGCCAATGAAAAATGATTACATTGTATAATGTTAAATATACTAATTATCCTGATTTGAGCATCACATACTGCACACAGGTAATGATATTCAACTCTGTACACCACAGATATTTATGATCAACTACATTATAATAATTAAAAACAAAAACAAACAAAAGTTTGTGTACAAATAGAATTAAAAGATAATACAATTCTTTCCATAAACTTTTTGAAGACCCCTCATACAATAGTATGAGTGATTGTTGGCACACTTTTCCCATGCAGAAATCATCAGAATCAGCACATTTTCACCAGTATATGGTGGACATTTTTGAGGGAGGTAGAAATTGAGGAAATCAAGTACACAGAAAGAAAACAATAAATGGTTAACTGCCATTATAATTGCAACCAATGTGTTTTTTGATAACAAGAATGTGTGCATTCAGCCATTAGTATCAGTCCAGACTGCAGTTAACAGAGCCTAGATCCCCCTCACATCCAATACCACCCATCATAGATTCTCCCAGTGCCAATGTACCACTCTGAGACAGCCCTGTCATTCTGGGGATGTTAGGTTTGTTTGGGAAAATGTTTGGCTGCTGTGTGCCTTCCTGTGTAGACAGAAGCTTCATGAGGGCAATGGCTATAGTTGCTTTTGTTCATTACAGTATGACCGGAACTATCAGAGGGCCTGGTTCAATAAAATACTTTAAATAAATAAATATACAATATTTATTTTATATGGATGAACAAATAGATTTTAGGACTAGTCTTTGGTCCTTAGAGAGAAATAGTGAAAGTCGAAGAATAGGGATAAAGTTGAAGCTGAAGCTTTTATTAAGAGTTAGACACAAAATTAGAATAGAACCAGGTCCAAGAGAGATTTGAAGCTGAGAACTTCAGTACTTAACGGGTCTGTGTGGGGAGTTAACGTCAGTGTAACCCCTTCTTACGGGAAGAGATGTGGAGTCAGAGCAGAGGCTTAAGCTATCATAATTATTGGACAGTTTGTCTCACCTTTTCTGCCTGATTGGAAGGTCTTTGAAGGTGGACATCTTGTCTGGTTGATACCTGCATCACCCCGTGTTTCTTGCATGGGTAGACAATCCACAGTTGTTAAGTAAGTGAATGAATCAATAAATGAATAAAAAAGTTTCAAGGTTAGAAACTATCAAGATATGAATGTAAAGAGGGGAAGTCCAGACGTACAGCTAATGCAATACAGAACATATTAGACAAACACATATGTTTTGGTTCTGCAATAGAAAGTGACTGCACTTTCTCCCTTAAGTTAATAAATCCTAGGCTCAGCTGGTTTCAGTATCCAACACAAATGACAGTTGCATTTTTGTCGAACATGTCAATGACAATCTCCAGATATGGGACAGCTATATTTCCCCATAAAAGGGAAATTGTAGATAACTTGACCTGATTTTTTTGTGACTGCAAATGATTTTTATCATGGCCAACTACTGTGAAATAGTCTTCATTCCACAAAGTGCTTGCAATGCACAAGTCTCAGAGATAACAGACAATAAATCAGACATAGTCCTCCCTAAAGGAGCCCATCTTCATTAGTGGATAGAGTTGCATTGCAGTCCTAGCCACATGATCTTTTGTGAGTCACTTTACCTCTAACACCTCCAGTATTTGAACTTGTAATGTATTTGTTTTAAATATTAAGAGGGGCCATATCTGCAGATTCAGAGAAAGAAATCTGGCTAGGCAGAATTTGCCGACTATGCCTGAGCAAAGACTGAACTATCTCCCTTCTCCTTCACCAATATTTGTTCTGATGGTTCCTTTACCCCCC
>NW_007731302.1:7898-12966 GCF_000696425.1 Galeopterus variegatus | reverse complement strand
GAGCTCATCTTCATTAGTGGATAGAGTTGCATTGCAGTCCTAGCCACATGATCTTTTGTGAGTCACTTTACCTCTAACACCTCCAGTATTTGAACTTGTAATGTATTTGTTTTAAATATTAAGAGGGGCCATATCTGCAGATTCAGAGAAAGAAATCTGGCTAGGCAGAATTTGCCGACTATGCCTGAGCAAAGACTGAACTATCTCCCTTCTCCTTCACCAATATTTGTTCTGATGGTTCCTTTACCCCCCTCTATTTTTGTTCATTCTATTCCCAGCCACACTATCATTCCTTTAAAAGAGACCCATGCTGTTGCTGCCCTCCTGTTTCATTATTCCCTACCACAACAAAAGCAGTGTAGGTGTCTTTGTTCTTAAAAGCAATGAATGGATGAGTTTGGGATACATTCCTATCCAAAAGAAGTCACATCGCCCCTCACACTGAGAGGCAGCAGGAATTAATGATGACTGAAGATTGCCACTCCAGAGTCCTATGATTAATCCAGGGTTTCAAAATAACCTTTAGCTTTCAGGTCCCTATGAGCCTTTTAAAATTTTCTGCACTTGGCTACGGGTCTTAGTTTTTATCACACCATGTGTGTACTCCTTTTATTTAAGTCAAGAATGGCAAAAATCTTCACATGGTATACTAACTCCTATTGTTTAATAGTTGCCCTTTGCAGCACTGGGTTGAGAAGAATTCTGAGATGACAGACGGCTCAGGAGGAGTATCATGATTGACTGGCCATGTCTGCCCTGCATGCAGCAGAAGATAGCTTGTGCTTCCCAATTAAAGTATGTGGTGGGCATGAGGTGACACTGACTATTCCCATACTTCCTCTTCTTTGGGAAGCCCTGGCCTATTTTATTCTGCAAGATAAAGACTAGATCTCCATCTGAAACTGAAAGGCAATGTTAAGTGGTGGCTGTGACCTAGAAAAAAGTCTACCAATGCTGGAGTGGCATGATGAGCAAATAAGAGGCTGTTAAGTCAATGATGAGCACCAACCTCCTGAAGCTTCAGTAACCCAGTCTGTGTTGCTATAAATCCAGAGCAAAAAACGAAGGCAGAAGTGAGGTAGGGAAAGACAGAGTAACACATGAAGACCAAGAACAAGGATACAGCCTAATAACTGCAACAAAGAGACCAAATATGCTGGCTTTAACATGTTTATTTGTATCTCATGTTCAGTCTGCAGTAGGCAGTCTTCTGGGGAGAGAAGCTTCTTCTAATTACCAAGAGGATACTTTTCTTCATTTGCTAACCCACAGAAATGGGAAAAGGGCAGGGGAAGACATGTGTATTCATTATTTTTAGGTACTTGACCCTGCAGTGGCATATATCAATAGGATGTCCTCCTTATGTTCCATGGGTCAGAATTTAGTGATATGCCCACAAAGTTGCAAGACAGGCAAGGAAATGTAGTTTCTAGTGGGGAGGCCATTTGCCCAATTGAAACTCAAGATAATGGATATTGTTGGAAACTTAGTGATTACTCCTTTATTGAGGGAGTTTTGGATGCACAAGAGGAAACTAAAAGGGAGAAAACAAGATCAGAAATGTTAGATACTATTGCTGTCTTACCTGATATTCACTCTGCTTCTTCCTTACTAATTTGTCTCAAGTATTGGGTTTGCAGTCTACTCAAATAAAAACAGCATTTCTCAGCATCTTTTGCAGCTGGCTGACCATGTGATAGTTCTGATCTGATGAGATTGAGAGGGAGTTGTTAGTTATAAATGTGCAAGCTAACAATGTGCTTGACTTTTTTTTTCTATTTTATTATATATATATATATATTTGCATGTGTTTATGTAAAACATAAAATTTGCCATTTTAATCATTTTTAATTGTCATGGCATTAATTACATTCACCATGTTGCAGCCATCACCACTACCTATTTCTAAAACTTTCCCATCACCCCACGGAGAAACTCTGTACTCATTAAGTAATAATTCCCCACTCCTTCCTCCCTACAGCTCCAGAAACTTCTAATCTACTTTCTGTTTCTATTAATTTGCCTATTGTGTATATTTTACATAAGTGGGATTATGTAATTTATTTTGTGTCTTATTTCATATAGCATAATGTTTTCAAGGTTCACCCATGTATCAGAACTTTATTTGCTTTATGGCTGAATAATATTTCATTGAATGTATATACTACATTTTGTTTTTTTGTTTTTTATTTGTTTTTTGATAGATATTTGGGTTGTTTTCACCTTTTGTCTATTGTGAATAATGCTGCAATCAACACTGGTATTCCAGTATCCGACTGAGTCCCTGTTTTCAATTCTTTTGGGTATATACCTAGGAGTAAAATTGCTGAGTCATTTGGCAATTCTATGTTTAGTTTTTGAGGAACCACTGTTTTCCACAGTGGCTGCACCATTTTGCTTTTCTACCAGAATGTCTCACCAACACTTGTTGCTATTATTTTTTTTAATTCATTACTATAGCTACTATAGTAAGTGTGAAGTGGTACCTCATGGTTTTGATTTGCATTTCCCTAATAACTAGTGATGTTGACCATCTTTTCATGTGCTTACTGGACATTTGTATGTCTTCTTTAGAAATGTATTTATTCATTTCCTTTCCCCATTTTTTAATTGGGTTGATTGCTTTTTTGTTGTTGAGTTGTAAGAGTTCTTTATATGTTCTAAGTATTAAACTTTATCAAACAGGTGATTTGCAAATATTTTCTTCCATTAGATGGGCTGTCTTTTCACTCTGTTGATAGTTTACTGTGAGGCACAAAAGTTTTAATTGTGATGAAGTCCAGTTTATTTCTTGCTGTTACTGCTCATGCTTTTGGTGTCATATCCAAGAATACATTGCCAAATCCAAGGTCATGAAGACGACAAGGTGCTTGACTTTTACAGTACAACTTTAGCACTACAAGAATGTTTTTTGTTTCCTGGATTATCACCAAACATTGATTTTCATTTAAATCCTAGGAACTGCAAATGCCATTAGCCTTTCCCATAAGTTGTTACTCTCACAGACAAATATAGAATGAAAAGCAGTAGGTTGAGGTAAGATCTAGCATCCTGAAGATTTGGTTTCTATTTCAAGCTCTGCCAATGTGGCAGACACTGCTGACCTTCCTGTTATCCATTTTCCTTCTTTCTGGTGACAGCCTCCGCTGTTTGAGACTCTATACCTCCTTTGTTCTCAGTCCCTGTGCTACCTGCGGGGTACCAGTCCTACCTTAGAGCTAGGCACATTGTTCAGTCACACCCTAGTCTTGGCTACAAGCAGGACATTCTGGTTCCAGAAGCTCATTTCATTTGCACAGATGCATTGAAATAGAATGAATTTTTTACTGGTAATTGTGGTGCAGCTGCAAAGGCTTCTTCCAACTGGATTTCAACCCAAGGGAAGAAGGTCTGGAGCTACTGGCAGGCATATTGCACTTATGGAGAGAACTTGCCTGAGAATGGCACAATGTAGATGATGGAGAATCAAGAACTCTGGAGAGAAGAATGTAGTCCTAGTGAAATTTTTTGAGACTATGAATCAAGGTAAGCCTGAAGCTATACCTATTATTGAATTTGAACCAATTAATTCCCCCTTTTGCTTAAATCAGTTGGGTTGGGTTTGTAGTCACTTACAGCTGAGAGTCCTCCTGGACACAGTAACCAACTATAGGACCTTGGCTGTATCCTTTCACATCTCTGAATCTCTGCTTTGAATCTGAGATGCATGAGTTTAGTTTTAAAACTATTGAAAAAAACACATGGCAAGGTGAAGTAACTGTCTCCAAGGTCACACAGAATATCCCCAGAAGCACTGAAATCTATAAGCTCAAGTTTCGGATGTTTAGTTCTAGCACAGAAAGAACATGGTTTTTCATTAATCAGAAGACTAACTGATGATATTTTCTGCAGACTTGCTCAGACCTGAAAATTCCAATATTATAGAATGAAATCTCAGCCTTTAGGTAAATTACTTGATATTTTCACCCTGCTGAGCTGCAGATGGACAGTACAGTATGAAATGTACTGAATCTCTGCTTTGAATCTGAGATGCATGAGTTTAGTTTTAAAACTATTGAAAAAAACACATTGCAAGGTGAAGTAACTGTCTCCAAGATCACACAGAATATCCCCAGAAGCACTGAAATCTATAAGCTCAAGTTTCAGATGTTTAGTTCTAGCACAGAAAGAACATGGTTTTTCATTAATCAGAAGACTAACTGATGATATTTTCTGCAGACTTGCTCAGACCTGAAAATTCCAATATTATAGAATGAAATCTGAGCCTTTAGGTAAATTACTTGATATTTTCACCCTGCTGAGCTGCAGATGGACAGTACAGTATGAAATGTACGAGGAACAGTGCATGCACCCACAGTTGATGTCCTATGAAATCTGCAAATTATGCTTGACAAAGGAAATTAAACTTGGCTAAAAGAAAGCTTTAGGCAGTTCTGAGATATTGAATGAGCTCTTTCTCTCGCTTTCTTTTTAACATCTCAAGTTCATGAACTCATTTTCTTTGGCTCACATTTCATCATTTCCCTAACAGATGGGGTTATTACCCATGTCTTGGCTGGGATAAGACTGTAAGACTGCCACTTTCTCCTGGACAGTTCCATCTTCCTACAGGCTACATTAAATTGGCACACAACCTGCTTGGTTGAAAAGACCTCTTCTCACACTGCAGATGCTTAGATTTCCTTCCTTCCTTCCTTCCCTTGGTCCTTTGTCTAATTCTTAGAGAAAACTCATCTTCAGAATCCCCTTCCACTACCCCCTCCCTTTGGCAGGAAAGGATTTTATCTTTTGACTGTCTTCTATATGCCTTATTGTACCAGTAGTGGCCTTCCCTCCAGGAGGTAATAACTGAAGGAAGTTACTCTGAATTTTATAAATCAGATTTTTTTTTGCTTGAAACTTGAGAAAAGGGAAAAAAATAAACTTTGATTCCTGTCGAGGCAGAATTTGCAGAGAGAAGCCACAATCATGAAAAAAATCTTAAAAATGCAGCCTCATTTCTTTATTTTACAATTGTTTGCATGAAGACCAAATAGGGATGCTCAGAATTGCACAGCTAATTCCTGGC
>NW_007731302.1:5193-6898 GCF_000696425.1 Galeopterus variegatus | reverse complement strand
ATTTCTTTATTTTACAATTGTTTGCATGAAGACCAAATAGGGATGCTCAGAATTGCACAGCTAATTCCTGGCATGGTTAGACCAAGTCACACCAAGTTTTTACTGATGCCTTGCCCTAAACATAGCCCAAATCCTTCTTTATAGAGAAATCCTGAGGTTTCTAGGTTTTAACTTAGAAAATATCTAATTAGAACAGAGCCATAGTATTCAGAAGGATCGTGCAAATGGCCAGTTTTATATGATATATTTTAAACATGTATAACTATTGAGTTATTTGCATAGCCTCTGGATTATTTATTTTTTCAATATTTAAATTTATTCTATTTTATTTAAAAATATATTTGTATATACATACATAGATTATAATTTTACATAAATACATAATTGTTACATCAAACCTACTCCCTTTCTATTTTCTTGCTTCTTCCTTCCTTTTTCTTTCCTTCTCCATCCACTCAAATCATCCCTCACTTCTGGTATTTCAGGAAAAGTAATTATTTTCTGTCATCCCATGCATATATATTATTAAAAACTTATCAATGGACCTATATAAAGGTTGCATACATATATGTCTCCCTAAATTGCATTTTTGATATTGTTACACAAATAGGATTACATTAGATACACTTTAAAACATCTTTCTTTTAGCTACTGGAACTCTAATATTTTACATAGGTATGATTCCTATGATTATATATTGAAGAAAGTCTTGGATGTATTAATCTTAGTCATTTTCTAGTATCTAATTGCCTATGCTCTCTTCCACATACCCACCCTAATTTTCTTCACATACCCTATTTCAATTAGGATAGAGATGAAGAGGACGTTGCACACTGTAAGTACATAATTAATAGTTGCCAAATGAATGGCAGAATTAATGTTTTAAATGTACACTAAGGTATATATCATAGGCAAATGGTGGAGTGAGTTGGGGGTGGGATTTATAAAGATTTGTAGTTCAGGTTGGATCTATATTACAAAGCAAAAAATATTAATGTTGTAAGGCCTTACACTGATTATCTCCAGAGGCTTTCATAGTCTATGAGCATAAGAATCACTTGGAAATATACATTGATTTTGGTAAATAAGCATTGTTAAGATGCACTCTTGGTGAGGCTGTATATGTCCTCAACCAGATTTTGAAAGGCTTCTCCTTTGACAGATGAGAAAAGTGAAAGCTAGGGAATCATTGACTTGCCCAAGGTCAAACAATCATATTTATTGACAGAAATTGGATTAGACACGAATTATTCTTCTTTGAAATTGAGTACTAGTGATTCTCAATGTACGTTTAGGTGTCTTATTTTTGTAATCTCTGGTAAAGGCTTTAAAAATGTTCCAACTGGCTTCCTTTCTCTAAGTTATTTGCAAAAAACATTCTACCAAATGATTTAGGACTTTTAAAGTTAGAATGGTTCTTGGGAGATGGAGACTGAATCTTACTAAATAGGTAACGTCAAAAAAATGTAACTTTTCAGATAATCAAGGGAGAGAGATTCCAGTAAATGACTTGCCTGTTCATCCAGAATATTCTGTCAAAAGAATGTTAAATAATCTCATCCCACTTACCACTTGGTTATTTTCACTTAGAATTTGAGGGAAAGAAGTCTGTTGATATCTGTAAAACCGAGTTTGGATCTTTTTATTTGGACTTGGGCTTCATGCAGGTAGCAGAAAGAATGATTTGGAGAAATGGAATATGGGT
>NW_007731302.1:3119-4014 GCF_000696425.1 Galeopterus variegatus | reverse complement strand
CGAGTTTGGATCTTTTTATTTGGACTTGGGCTTCATGCAGGTAGCAGAAAGAATGATTTGGAGAAATGGAATATGGGTTAGTATTATTAAACTTTTCGGGTTATGTTATGTATTCATGGCTCATTATGAAATATATTTATATCCCCTTGTGCTTAGGAGATGAATAATATTACACATACAAGTTAACAAAGCTTTATGTTTAACATAAAGTAATTTAAGACTTCATGGGGAATCTGGATGACAATTCAAATGTCGTGGGCAGTGAGTCCCTCATTAAAGACACAAAGTAAAACTTACACAATTAAACTAACCTCTATTCATTACTACAAACATGTACCATCTGGGGTTGTTTTGTGCCTCCCAGTTTCTTATTAGCAGGGGAGAGATAGGGGTTGACTTTCTCGAGAAATTAGTTTGTCTTATATAATGCAAACACACACTGCTGATTGCAAGCAGTCCTTAATTACTAATGGGAGCCTCTGACCAAGTGCTAATGCTGGAACATGTCCTTCGCCGGTGCTTTAAAAATGACTCAAATCACAAATTCCTACTATGGCTTATTTCTCTTCTTAATGATGTTCCATTATTTCTAGAAAAAAAGTTTAATTATTAAAATTTAAAAAGAAATACTCATCTTCTTCAACTTACAATAATAGTAAAAAAGAACTTCTCTTTACTGGGTGCCGACTTTTATGCTCTAGTCACTATGCTCTCATGATCTCTTTCATCTTCTAGTGAACTAGTGATTCACAGATATGGGTATGATTCTCCTTGGGTGGGAGGGCGCATTATATCATAAAGATATTATGAGTCTGCTTTTTCAGGGTCATGGCTGCTGGATATGTAAAGAATTAGTGCACGGTGACTTCAGCTGCATTGAAATACCTAGGCATCT
>NW_007731302.1:0-2912 GCF_000696425.1 Galeopterus variegatus | reverse complement strand
TCTCAGGGGCCACCCAAGAACTGTTGCATCTGAATCTGCATTTTAAATTGATTCTCAAGTGATTTATATATATCTTAATGTTTGAGAACACTGGATTAGGTGACCTTTAATTTACCTTTTACCGGTAGTACTGTGGTCCATACAAACAGTAAGACTCTAAGTCTCTTCCATATACTACATATGAGTATCTCTTGAGAATAGCCGCCCTATCTTATACCATTATGTCGCTTCTACAGCATTTAGTACTGACATTTCATTAGTAGTTGCTTACATTCTTTTTTAAAAAGGTGATTTTATGTTATCTTTTCAAAAAAATTTTTCAACATTTTAATTTTTTCTTAATTGACAAAAACTGCATGTATTTATTGCAAACATGTTGTATTGAAATATGTATACATTGTGGAATGGCTAAATCAAGCTAATTAACATATATATTACTTCACATACTTAGCATTTTTTTTGTGATGAGGACACTAAAATTTACTGTCAGCAATTTTCAAGAATACAATACATTGGTATTAACTGTAGTCACCATGGTTTACAAAAGATCTCTTGAACTTATTCTTCTTGTGACAAAAGATCTCTTGAACTTATTCTTATTGTCTAACTGAAATTTTGTTTCTTTTGACCAACATCTCCATCTCACTCTCTCCTGCCTCTGGTAACTACCATTTTACTCTCTGCTTGTATGAGTTCCACATTTTTAGATTCCACGTGTAAGTGAGACTATGTGGTATCTGTCTTTCTGTGCCTGGTTTATTTCACTTAACATAATGTCATCCAGGCTTATCTATGTTGTTACAAATGACAGGTTTCCTTCTTTTTAAAGACTAAGGAATATTTACATTTTCTTTATTCATCGATGGACACTTAGTTTGATTTCATATCTTGTCTTTTGTGAACAATGCTTTAATGAATATGGGAGTGCAGATATCTCTTCGACAGTCTTTTGGGTATATACCCAGTAGTGGGATTTCTGGGTCATGAGATACTCCTAATTTTTAAGTTTTTTAGGAACCTCCATACTGTTTTCTGTAATGGCTATTCTTGTTTACATTCTNTCTTTTGTCTTTTTCCATGTCCGGCAACAGATCGCAACCCTCAGTGTTGCCCTCGTACCGGACCGGGGACCGGCAACGGGATTGCAACCCTCGGTGTTGCTCCCACGCCTCGCTCAGCCAGTGAGTGGGAACCGGTCTGTATGTGGGATCCGAACCCTCGGGCGGGAGCGCCGCCACGCTTCCCAAGCGGCGCACTATCCAGTGTGCCACCGGGCCGGCCCCAGGGTGATTTTATGTTATCTTTCCAAAAAAATTTTTCAACATTTTAATTTTTTCTTAATTGACAAAAACTGCATATATTTATTGCAAACATGTTGTATTGAAATATGTATACATTGTGGAATGGCTAAATCAAGCTAATTAACATATATATTACTTCACATACTTAGCATTTTTTTTGTGATGAGGACACTAAAAATTACTGTCAGCAGTTTTCAAGAATACAATACATTGGTATTAATTGCAGTCACCATGGTTTACAAAAGATCTCTTGAACTTATTCTTATTGTCTAACTGAAATTTTGTTTCTTTTGACCAACATCTCCATCTCACTCTCTCCTGCCTCTGGTAACTACCATTTTACTCTCTGCTTGTATGAGTTCCACATTTTTAGATTCCACGTGTAAGTGAGACTATGTGGTATCTGTCTTTCTGTGCCTGGTTTATTTCACTTAACATAATGTCTTCCAGGCTTATCTATGTTGTTACAAATGACAGGTTTCCTTCTTTTTAAAGACTAAGGAATATTTACATTTTCTTTATTCTTTATTCATCGATGGACACTTAATTTGATTTCATATCTTATCTTTTGTGAACAATGCTTTAATGAATATGGGAGTGCAGATATCTCTTCGACAGTCTTTTAGGTATATACCCAGTAGTGGGATTTCTGGGTCATGAGATACTCCTAACTTTTAAGTTTTTTAGGAACCTCCATACTGTTTTCCATAATGGCTATTCTTGTTTACATTCTCTCCAACAGTGTACAAGGTTCCTTTTCTCCACATCCTTGCCAACACTTATATCTTTTACCTTTTTGATAACAGCCATTCTAACAGGTGTGAGGTGATATCTCACTATTGTTTTAATTTTCCTTTCTCTGATGATAAGTAATTTTGATCATTTTTTCATTTACTTGTTGCCATTTGTATGTTTTCTTTTGAGAACTATCTATCCAGATACTTTGTCCAATTTTTAATCAAGTTATTTATTTTCTTAATATTGGGTTGAGTTCCTTGAGTATTTTGGACGTTAACCCCTTATCAGATGTGTGATTCTATGGTCTGAATGTTTATCTTCTCCAAAACTCATGTTGAAATTTAATTGTCATTGTAACAGTATTAAGCAGCGAGATTTTTAAGAGATGATTAGACCATGAAGGCTTAACCCTCATGGGTGAGTTTGATGCCACTCTAAAAGGGCAAGTTCAGACCCCTCTAGCTTTCTTTGCCCTTCCACCTTCTGCCATGAGACAAGGCAACAAGGAGGCCCTTGTCACATGCCAGCTCCTCTACCTTGGTCTTTCCAGCATCCCAAACTGTGAGCCAATAAGTTTCTGTTCATTATAAATTACACACTCTTAGGTATTTCTGTTATAGCAGCAAAAACAAACTAAGGCATATGGTTTGCAAATACTTTCTCCCATTCTGTAGATTGTCTCTTCACTCTGTTGATTGTTTCCTTGGCTGTGCAGAAGCTTTTTAGTTTGATGTAATCCCAATTGTATGTTTTTGCTTCTGTTGCTTGTGGTTTTGGGTTCATATTTTTTTTTATTATTTTTATTTTGTCATTATACAATGTAGTTGATTATTGTGTCCCATCACCGAAACCTCCCTCCCTCCTCCCTCTCCC
>NW_007731301.1:159509-163691 GCF_000696425.1 Galeopterus variegatus | reverse complement strand
ACTTCTGCCATCCCTGCCTGTCTGCCACAGCGCCTGATGGCCACCACGAGCCAAGCAGGGCCAGGGTGCAAATCAGAAAAAGGCACCTCTTCCTACAGTAATTTTTGAAGTCAATATGCCATTGCATAGGCAGTCCTCGGGGGAGGCTGGACCTAGGGGGGACATTCCTTCCAGCTGTGTTGGGTGATGGCAGTCATGGCCTAAGTGTAAAGGAAGAGTTGGGGGAAGGAGGAGGGGAGGGGACAGGGGGCATAAACAAAAGAATCCGGCTAACACCAATTTTATAAATCAAACTTCTTTTTATCATATTGCACACCAAAAAAATACAAATGATTGATATATGCAACTGTAGGAATCAATCTTAAAAAACGATGTTGAGAAAAAGAAGCCACACACAAAAGATGACAATATATGAGCCTATTTACATAAAATTATAGAACAGGCAAACAATTAATGGTGATAAAAGTCATGATGGCTACCTGGGGTGGTGGTGGGTAGGGGGTAGAATAACCGGTTAAGGAGGGGCACATGGGAACTTTCAGGGTGATAGAAATGCTCTATCTTGATCTGGGTAGTGGCTACAAGGGCAGAGATGTGAAAATTTGTTGGTTAAAAACAAAGCAAGCAAACCAAAAGCCGTCCTTTTAAATCAATATCCAGAGAGTATGCAACAAGTGAGAAATCAGGCAAATTGTAAGCTGCTTCCCCCCAGGCGAACTCAGCCACGCCCTGGGCTGCTCACACACACCCCCAGCCCACATGCCGGGGGTACCCCCTGACAGCGACATGCTACTCCAAAGCCACCGTGTCACAGGTTTGGAGTTGGCAGTGCACGGTGGGGCACAGGCCGAT
Source organism: Galeopterus variegatus (assembly GCF_000696425.1). NCBI lineage: Eukaryota > Metazoa > Chordata > Mammalia > Dermoptera > Cynocephalidae > Galeopterus > Galeopterus variegatus. Next base: position 162,839 of record NW_007731301.1, on the reverse strand, counting down.
GTGCTCTCCTGAGTGTGCTGCGTGGCTGGGGCTTGCCAGTGCAGACTTGGTAGACAGGGGCTCTCCTGTGCTGGCTGCCCTGGGACTCGGGTGGGAGCCGAGAATCTTTACCACTGCTACTTGTGTGAGTTAGTATGTCTGCCTTGTTGCCCTTGGACATGGCGTCCCTTATGCAGGGCGCAACCTGGACACTTGCACACTCAAACCTTGCCTGTTTGATTCCAAAAACCACCCAGGGCAGACCTCAGGGCTTCAGACCATTTCCCCACACGTCTTGCCTGCTATGGGGAGGAGCTGTGTGGTGGTTTGAATTCCCCAGCTCAGATCAGTAACACGTGGGCCAAAGTACTCACAGATAACACTTGACAGCTTCTGATCTTCACCTGGGGTTCACTTCATGAGGTAGGGCTGTAAGATCAAGGTCCCATGAAGATCTCAGGGACATGGGTCCTGCAATTCTCATGTCAAGCTCGAGGTGATTCTGAAGTAGTAGATCAAGTGTTCCATTGGTGGCCCTCAATGCACCTCCTCCTGGTGTTCACACGCTGTGTGGTACTCCTGGTGTTCACATGCTGTGTGGTGTTCTCCCCTGGAATCTGGGCTGGTCCTGTTACTTTAACCCAGTGATTCTCAACCTGGGGGGCAATTTTGCCCTTCAGGTGCTATTGGGCAATCTCTGGGGACATTTTTGCTTGTCTTGCCTTGGGGGCGGGTGCTACAGACATCTAATGGGTGGAGGCCAGGGATACTGCTAAATATCCGACAAAGCTCAGAACATTCACCTGCACTAGCTCCCCCACCCCCACCCAACAGAGAATTAGCTGATTCAGCGTCAGTGGTGCCCAGCTTGAGAAGCCCCGCTGTGACCAGGAGAGCACGGCAGAGGGATGCTGTCTCAGTTCTGGGCTTGCCTTTAAGACAAACGGCAGCTTCTCCTTCATCCCTGGAGCCTGGTCACGATGTATGTTAGTTTCCTAGGGCCACCATAACACGTTACCACCAACTGGGAGGCTTGAAAAAACAGCGGTTTATCCTCTCACAGTTCTGAAGGCTACAAGTCCAAACTCAAGGTGTTGGCAGGGCTGGTTCCTTCCGGAGGCTCTGGTGGACAGTCTGCTCTGTGTCGCTCTCCTGGCTTCTGGTGGCTTCTGGAAACCCTTGCCGTTCCTTGGCTTGTGTTAGCATAACTCCAGTTTCTGCCTCCTTCCTCACCTGGCCTTCCCTGTGTGTATCTGTGTTTCCTCTATTCTTAGAAGGATACCTTCCATTGGATTTGGGGACCACGCTAATCCAGTATGACCTCATCTTAAATACTTCCATCTGCAAAGGCCCTATTTTCAAGAAAGGTCATATTCTGAGGTTCTGGGTAAACATGAATTTTTTTGGGGGGAGGGGGGACACTATTCAACCCACTATACCATGTAAGAAATCTAATGCCCCTAAGACCAACATGGAGAAAGAGAGATGCCCAGTCAAANCTAGGTTGTGGAAGTGGAGACACTTCTGCCATCCCTGCCTGTCTGCCACAGCGCCTGATGGTCAGGTCCTTAAAGGGCCCTAGGTTGTGGAAGTGGAGACACTTCTGCCATCCCTGCCTGTCTGCCACAGCGCCTGATGGCCACCACGAGCCAAGCAGGGCTAGGGTGCAAATCAGAAAAAGGCACCTCTTCCTACAGTAATTTTTGAAGTCAGTATGCTATTGCATAGGCAGTCCTCGGGGGAGGCTGGACCTAGGGGGGACATTCCTTCCAGCTGTGTTGGGTGATGGCAGTCATGGCCTAAGTGTAAAGGAGGAGTTGAGGGAAGGAGGAGGGGAGGGGACAGGGGGCATAAACAGAAGAATCCGGCTAACACCAATTTTATAAATCAAACTTCTTTTTATCATATTGCACACCAATAAAAATACAAATGATTGATATATGCAACTGTAGGAATCAATCTTAAAAAACGATGTTGAGAAAAAGAAGCCACACACAAAAGACGACAATATATGAGCCTATTTACATAAAATTATAGAACAGGCAAACAATTAATGGTGATAAAATTCATAATGATGGCTACCTGGGGTGGTGGTGGGTAGGGGGTAGAATAACTGGTTAGGGAGGAGCACATGGGAACTTTCAGGGTGTTAGAAATGCTCTATCTTGATCTGGGTAGTGGCTACAAGGGCAGAGATGTGAAAAATTGTTGGTTAAAAACAAAGCAAGCAAACCAAAAAACGTCCTTTTAAATCAATATCCAGAGAGTATGCAACAAGTGAGAAATCAGGCAAATTGTAAGCTGCTTCCCCCCAGGCGAACTCAGCCACGCCCTGGGCTGCTCACACACACCCCCAGCCCACATGCCGGGGGTACCCCCTGACAGCGACATGCTACTCCAAGGCCACCGTGTCACAGGTTTGGAGTTGGCAGTGCACGGTGGGGCACAGGCCGATGTGCTCTCCTGAGTGTGCTGCGTGGCTGGGGCTGCCAGTGCAGACCTGGTAGGCAGGGGCTCTCCTGTGCTGCCCTGGGACTCGGGTGGGAGCCGAGAATCTTTACCACTGCTACTTGTGTGAGTTAGTATGTCTGCCTTGTTGCCCTTGGACATGGCGTCCCTTATGCAGGGTGCAACCTGGACACTTGCACACTCAAATCTTGCCTGTTTGATTCCAAAAACCACCCAGGGCAGACCTCGGGGCTTCAGACCATTTCCCCACACGTCTTGCCTGCTATGGGGAGGAGCTGTGTGGTGGTTTGAATTCCCCAGCTCAGATCAGTAACATGTGGGCCAAAGTACTCACAGATAACACTTGACAGCTTCTGATCTTCACCTGGGGTTCACTTCATGAGGTAGGGCCGTAAGATCAAGGTCCCATGAAGATCTTGGGGACATGGGTCCTGCAATTCTCATGTCAAGCTTGAGGTGATTCTGAAGTGGTAGATCAAGTGTTCCATTGGTGGCCCTCAATGCACCTCCTCCTGGTGTTCACATGCTGTGTGGTGTTCTCCCCTGGAATCTGGGCTGGTCCTGTTACTTTAACCCAGTGATTCTCAACCTGGGGGGCAATTTTGCCCTTCAGGTGCTATTGGGCAATCTCTGGGGACATTTTTGCTTGTCTTGCCTTGGGGGCAGGTGCTACAGACATCTAATGGGTGGAGGCCAGGGATACTGCTAAACATCCGACAAAGCTCAGAACAACCACCTGCGCTAGCTCCCCCACCCCCACCCAACAGAGAATTAGCTGATTCAGCGTCAGTGGTGCCCAGCTTGAGAAGCCCCGCTGTGAGCAGGAGAGCACGGCAGAGGGATGCTGTCTCAGTTCTGGGCTTGCCTTTAAGACAAACGGCA
>NW_007731301.1:157777-159086 GCF_000696425.1 Galeopterus variegatus | reverse complement strand
ACCATGTAAGAAATCTAATGCCCCTAAGACCAACATGGAGAAAGAGAGATGCCCAGTCAAACCCCAGATGTTCCAGCCATCCCAGTTGAGCTCTAGGTTCCATGAGTGAAGCCAAATCAGATGATCCAACTCAGCTGTCCTAGAGCCCAGCCAACCATGCGGAGCAGGGGAACCATCTAGTCAACCCACAGAATCGTGAGATATTAATGAGTTATTCTAAGCCATAAGTTTTGGAGTACTTAGTTATGCAGCCATTCATAACTGACACCAGGCCAGGGCTGGGCTGCTATGAACAGAATTGTCCACACCCTCGTGGGTTAGATCATTTCCTCTCTCAGACCTGGGGTGTACCAGGGTCTTCACAGCACCACACCTGAGCACAGAGCTTCAGTGGGGACTAGAGGTCCCACCTTCTCCCTGCTGCCTACCCTGGTCACTTGCAGCCTCAGGATACCCCGGATCGTGTTCTTCCCACTTGGGACGGATGGGAGGGACTGAATGAGCATGTTCTAAGGATAGAGGGAGCCGGGGATGTCTGGCCTCACAGAAGTTCTTTGGCCTTGGAAACCTGTAGGAGGCCGGGCAACTGGCTGATCAGCCAGGCGACCTTCTCAGATTCCATCCTTTGCTTCTGGTCAGCACTCAGCCTGTCTCCAGGAGCTGTTCCAGTGCCCTGGAAGCCCAGAGAGTTAGTCTGGAAAAGAGGTCAGTTGGTAGGTAGTTCTGGCTTATCAGATGAGTAGTTAAAATTAGTTGGCCAGATCGTACACTTGCTTTGGAAACAGTTGGGTGGTTTTTTTCTGAAGTTAAACATGTACCTACCCTATGATCAAGTATTTTCACTCCTGCATGTTTACCCAGAATAAATGAAAACATATGTCCAAAAAGACGTGTACAAGAATATTCATAGCAGCTTTATGCATAATTGCCCCAAGCTAAAAACAACGCATGTGACTATCAACAGGAGAATGGAAAAACAAGCTGGGCTCTACGCAGTGCAATGAACTCCTACTCAGGAATAAAAAGGAGCAAATTAGAGATACAGGCAACAACATGGATGGATTTAAAAGCCATTATGTTAAGTGAAAGAAGCAGACACATAAACAGTACATACTGAACACTTCTATTTATAAGAAATTCTGGAAAAGACAAAACCAGGCTATAGTGATAGAAATCAGAACAGTGGTTGCCTGGGGCTGTGGGTGCTGGGACTGGTTGGAAAGGGGTGTGAGGGGATTTCTAGGATGATGGGAATGTTCTGTGTCCTGACAGAGATGGTGGTGACATCTGCAATTGTTGAAACTCACCA